>NC_092721.1:179002406-179152945 GCF_047496885.1 Scyliorhinus torazame | reverse complement strand
CCGCTTTCTGCCGACCTCCTTTTTTAACAGTGGGTGTCACGTTTGCTACTTTTCCAATCCTCTGGGACCACCCCAGAGTCTAGAGAATTTTGATAAATATCACTAGTGCGTTTACAATTTCCCTAGCCCATCTCTTTTAACACTCTGGGATGCATCCCATCAGGGCCAGGAGACTTGTCTACCTTTAGCCCCATTAGCTTGCCCAATACTGCCTCCTTAGTGATTACAATCATCTCAAGGGTCCTCACCTATCATATCCTTATTTCCATCAGTCACTGGCATGTTATTTGTGTCCTCCACTTTGACCCAAAAAACCTGTTCAGCTCCTCAGCCATTTCCCCGTCTCCTATTATTAAATCTCCCTTCTCATCTTCCAAAGGACCAGTATTTACCTTAGCCACTCTTTTTTGTCTTATATATTTGTAGAAGCTTTTACTATCTGCTTTTATGTTCTGAGCCAGTTTACTTTCATAGTCCTACCTTACTCTTCTTGATGGCTTTTTTAGTAGCTTTCTGTTGTCCCCTAAAAGACTTCCAGTCCTCTAGTCTCCCACTAATTTTTGCCACTTTGTATGTTTTTTTCCTTCAATTTGATACTCTCCCTCACCTCCTTAAATATCCACGGTCGATTTTTCACCCTTTCTACCGTCTTTCTTTTTTGTCGGTATGAACCTTTTCTGAACACTGTGAAAGATCGCTCGGAAGGTTCTCCACTGTTCCTCAACTGCTTCACCATGAAGTCTTTGCTCCCAGTCTACCTTAGCTAGTTCTTCTCTCATCCCATTGTAATCGCCTTTGTTTAAGCACAAAACACTAGTGTTTGATTTTACCTTGTCATTCTCCAACTGTATTTTAAATTCCACCATATTGTGGTCGCTCCTTCCAAGAGGATCCCGAACTATGAGATCATTAATCAATCCTGCCTCATTACACAGGACCAGATCTAGGACCGCTTGTTCCCTTGTAGGTTCCATTACATACTGTTTCCAGGAAATTATCCGGGCACATTCTATAAACTCCTCTCAAGGCTGCCTTTACCAACCTGGTTAAACCAATCGATATGCAGATTAAAATCTCCCATGATAACCGCTGTACCATTTCTACATGCATCCGTTATTTCTTTGCTTATTGCCTGTCCTACCATCCTGTTACTATTTGGTAGCCTATAGACTACTCCTATCAATGACCTTTTCGCCTACTATTCCTGATTTCCACCCATAATTGATTCAACCTTGTCCTCCATAGCACCAATATCATCCCTTACTATTGCTTGGATGCCATCCCTTAAACAACAAAGCTACACCACCGCCCTTACCGTCCATTCTATCCTTTCGTATAGTCTGATACCCTTGGATATTTAACTCCCAGTCGTGACCATCTTTTAACCATGTTTCAGTAATGGCCCACTAAATCATAGTCATTCACGATGATTTGCGCCATCAACTCATTTACCTTATTTCGTATACTACGAGCATTCAGGTAAAGTACACTTATGCTGTTTTTTATGTCTTTGTTATGAATCCTAACACCTTGATCAGTAACTTTACGCAATTTATTTTTCCTCTTACCCTTTCTCCTAATTTTCCTTATCTTTGAACCCATATCTCTACATAATAACCTGTCACGTAACCTGCTGCCTTGATCTCCATTAACCCATTATACTGTCCATAGCTTTTACACTTCCCTTCCCCCCAACTTGCTAGTTTAAAGTCCTTGTGACCAACCTATTTATCCTATTCGCTAGAACACTGGTCCCAGAATGGTTCAGGGTGAAGACCGTCCCAACGGTACAGGTCCCTCCTGCCCAGTACTGATGCCAATGCCCCATGAAATGGAATCCCTCTTTCCCGCACCACTCCTTTAGCCACGTGTTAACTTCCCTAATTTTCTCAACCCTATGCCAATGGGCACGTGGCTCGGGTAGTAATCCAGAGATTATAACCCTGGAGGACCTGCTCTTTAATTTAGTCCCTAGTGTTTGATAATCCCCAAACAGGTCCTCTTTCCTAGTCTTACCTATGTTGTTAGTCCCAACGTAGACCACAACAACTGGATCCTCCCCCTCCCTCTCCAACATCCTTTCAAGCCGATCAGAGATGTCCCTCACCCTGGCACCGGGCAGGCAACATACCATGCGGGACTCTCGATCTGGCTTACAAAGGATGCCATCAATCCCCCTAATTATAGAATCCCCTACAAACTACCACTTGTCTTTTTGCTCCCCCCTCTTGAATGGCTTCCTGTACCACGGTGCAGTGGTCAGTCAACCCATCCTCCCCACAGCCCCTCTTCCTCATCCACACAGGGAGCAAGTACCTCATACCTGTTGGACAAGGTCAAGGGCTGTGGCTCCCTCAACTCCTAAACTCAGGATCCCCCTACCTGCCTCCCTTGCAGTCACATCACTCTGTCCCTGACCACTGTCCGAAATTAACAGTACTTATTCTACCGGTGTGTGACTGCCTCCTGAAACAAAGCGTCCAGGTAATGTTCCCCCTCCCTGATGTGCCGCAGTGTGTGCAGCTCGGTCGCCAGATCATCAATTCTGAGCTGAAGTTCCTCGAGCAGCCAACACTTTCTGCAGATGTGGTCACTGGTGGTCTCAATGGGATCCACCAGTTCCATCATCATACAGCAACAGCACATCACCTGTCCAGCCATATTCAACTAGTTAATTAATTTAAATATTTTTTTAAAATTTTTTAATTTTCTTTATAGAACCTCAAGGATAAACCCGAACACCAACAAAAAACACAGCCACTCACCCGAACTTAGTCACTCACCTAAACTCAGATGCACTCTGTTCCAGGTCAGCACTCAGTCACTCACCTAAACTCAGATGCACTCTGTTCCAATCAGCACTCAGTCACTCACCTAAACTCAGATGCACTCTGTTCCAATCAGCACTCCGTGACTAAAGGCACTCCTGCCACACCTTTTGTGCACTCACCTCTCCCAGCACTGTCCCGGCTCACTCCTCCCGCGCTTTTTAAATCTCCCGGCTCTCTCCTCCGGCGCTGTTTTCGCTGTCCCGGCTCTCTTTGCTCCCGCGCTGTTTTCGCTTGTCCCGGCTCTCTCCTCCCGCGCTTTTAAAATCTCCCGGCTCTCTCCTCCGGCGCTGTTTTCGCTGTCCTGGCTCTCTCTGCTCCGCGCTGTTTTCACTGTCCCGGCTCTCTCCTCCCGCACTTTTTAAATCTCCCGGCTCTCTCCTCCGGCGCTGTTTTCGCTGTCCCGGGCTCTCACTGCTCCCGCGCTGTTTTCGCTGACTTGTAATGCAGAACAATGCCAGCAGCACGAGTTCAATTGCCATACCGGCCTCCTCAAACTGGCGGCTGAATGTGGCGACTAGTGGCTTTTCACAGTAACTTCATTGAAGCCTACTTGTGACAATAAGCGATATTATTATTAACAGGTTTAAAACCAGTGTACAATCTCATTCGGGTTGTCTGCTGTTGTAGGTGAAGTCCACCCTGAAAGCAGGTCTAATGCTGCAGATTTAAACCCCATTTCATCCTCCGTTTGTGCACTGTGTATGGAAGCTGAATATTGTTGTTTCTCCTGAGGGAAGCAGAAGATACAGAGAGGTGAGGTTAATGAAAGTCTCTCCTCAATTTGCATTTGAGCTGAGAATATGCAGCAACAACAGAGGCTGATGTGTCAAGAGACAGAATCATAGCATAGTTATGGCACAGAATGGGGCCATTCGGTCCATCATTGTCCTCTGTCATGCTATAATTCATTGAATCAGGGAAAGTCTAGGGAAGAGAAGTTTGGCCCATCTCGTGTGCCGGTTGAATAACGAGTCACCTAGCTTAATTCCACCTTCCAGCATTTAGTCCGTAGTCCTGCAGATTACGGCAACTTGAGGAGATTATCAAGACACAGTTGGGCGCGATTCTCGGTTGCCCGATGCCGATATCGTAATCGCCGATCGGGCGGACAATCGATTCCGACGCCCAGATCGGGGCCGGTGCCGGTCTGACCCCAGTCAGCCGTTGTTCCGCCCCCTCAGAAATGGCGTCGGCGCTCCCGCAATACTCCGCCCCCGATGGGCCGGGTTCCAATGGCGCGGGCCACGTGTGGTCTCAGTGATCAGGAACCTGGCGTGGCAGCTGCAGACTGTGTTCAGCGCCACCACACTCGGCCAGGATCTGTGCTGCTGGCCGGTGGGGGGCTTCTGCGAGGGCTGGGGGTGTTGAATCCCAAGTTTCTTTACCCGTCAGTCTGCCTCAATAAAAGTCGAGATGGATTTGCAGGTACAGCATTAGTTATTTTATTAGACTTGCAAGTCTGTCTCAGTTCACAGCGGTACAGATCACATCTTGCTTTCTATACCTCCGGAATCAAGTGAGGATATAAGACAAAGGGCTCTGTACTGACACATTCAAATGGCATCAAGTTTCACATACTCGACGCCCATAGGTCATCCTATATCCCCTCCTGACCTGTTTGATCTATTCTGATTGGCTCACTTCCAATCCCTTCCTCTGGCCCCTATTACTCAGCATCCTTTTCTCCTGCTCTGGTGGACACACCTCTTCCTGCTTTTCCATGCGGTCTGAAATCCTTTGTCTGTGAACTAACCAGAATTAAACTGGCCTATCTCTACATTACATTAACTAATATCTCTAAAGTAACTATTTTATATCACATTCGTCAGGGGGACTGGTGGGCTGGCCAGTGGGTGGCCAGGGGGGTGGCCTGTGCCGTCGCGGATGGCTGGTCGGGTCCACGCACAGCCGTCGCCCATATTCATAGAATCATAGAATCATAGAATTTTACAGTGCAGAAGGAGGCCATTCGGCCCATCGAATCTGCACCGGCCCTTACAAAGAGCATCCTACTCAAGCCCATGTATCTACCCTATCCCGTAACCCAGTAACCCCCACTTAACCTTTTTGAACACTAAGGGCAATTTAACCGAAATCAGAAAAGGCGATTGGGCAGAGAATCGGTCGAGAAGCTAAAATCGTGGCGGGTGCCGGACGCAGGCCAGATAGTCATGCTCCGGCGCCTCGACAGCGGCGTCAATGCATTCTGCTCTGCACGTACAGTAAGTGTCATTTGCATATCATTAGCGGGTCTGACCCGGTATTCTCGGGGTTTCTGCAATGCTCCGCCCCGCCGGGATGAATTATCGATGGCGAGTCCTCACTTGTGGTTTTACAAATCGGGAAATGCAGGGGCTGCCAGGATGGTGCCAGGAGGCCTCAGCCAAGCCTGGAGTGGCAGTGGGGGGGGGGGGGGGGGGGGGGGGGTGACGGGTGATCAGTGGATGGGCTGTGGGGTCGGAGTGAGGTGTCCTGGCACGGAGCGCGTTGCCACGACCTGCAAGGCAGCCATCTTGTTGTGTACTCCACTGACCGCCCACCATGCCCCTGGTCCTACACCGACTGTATAGGTGCCCCCACCCCATTACCTCCTGCATCCCAGCCCCCACCCCCCCCACCAACATCCCTTCCCAACTGGGCCGCCACCCAAGCGCAACGCCCCCAGTAACCTCTGCAAGAGAGCACCAGATGGGGGCTGTGGAGCGTACTGTTGGCATGGGTAGTCTGCAGGGGCTGAAAGTCAGACATGTTAGCTTGGTACGTACCCCCGTGCCCAACCAGGTCCACCGGGCTACACCGTGGCCACGGTCTGTACGGCAGCCCCTGCCCCCGCTTGTCCCCCTCCCCCATCCCACACTCCACCACCGCTGTTCTCTCTGACACTCTGCCCACTGCACCCTTGCCCCGTCGGAGCCCAGCACTATGGGGGCCTCTGGCCCTGGCACCGGTGCCTCCTGCCAGGGGAGTGGGGGAGGATACCCGCGTCTGTGGCATTCCAGGTGACGGTCGCCCTGAACCTTTACGCAATGGGGTCCTCCCAGGTGCCGAGTGAGGACCTGTGAGGGATCTCACAGAGCTCGGTGCATAGGTGCATCCGTACTGTAACAGAGGCCCTGTATGTCCGGTCGCAACAGTGCATCAAATTCATTGTGGACCCCGCCCACCAGGATGCCCGGGGTAGCAAGGTTTACCGTCATCGCCGAGACGATGACCGTACAGTAACACAGTGGTTAACACTGATGCTTCACAGTTCCAGGTCCTAGGTTCGATTCCCAGCTTGGGTCACTGTCTGTGTGGGGTTTGCACACTCTCTCCATGTCTGCGTGGGTTTCCCCCGGGTGCTCCAGTTTCTTCCCACAGTCCAAAGATGTGCAGGTTAGGTAGGATTGGCCGTGATAAATTGCCCTTAGTGTCCAAACCGGTTAGATGGGGTTACTGGGTTACGGGGATAGGGTGGAGGTGTGGGCTTAAGTAGGGTGCTCTTTCCAATATCTAATGCAGACCTGATGGCCGAATGACCTCCTTCTGCACTGTAAATTCTATGATTCTATGCCCCAGGTCCAGCGGCTGATCAATGGGATGCATGTCACCGTATAAGCTCTGGCCCATGACAGGCCCATCTTCACAAACCAAAAGGGGTTACACTCGATACACATGCAGCTGGTGTGTGCACATCATACATGTCTGTATCCAATACCCAGGCAGTGTGCACAATGCCTTCATCCTGGCACACTCGACGGTTCCTGACACCTTTGAGGCACGCCCTGGCTGAGGGGTTGGCTTCTGGGTGACAGGGGTTACTTGATGCGGTCGTGGCTGATGACACCAATCTGGAAGCCACAGACCGACGCGGAGACCCGCTACAACAACGTCCATGCCGCAACCAGGGGCGTGATCAAGCAGTGTTTCGGCATCCTGAAGATGTGGTTCAGGTACCTGGACCGCTCTGGATGGGCCATCCACATATCTCTGGCATCATGGAGGCCTGCTGCGTCCTTCACAATATCGCTGAGCAGAGGGGCGACGTGCTGGATTAGGGTGATGAACGCCAGGCCTTGTCTAATGAGAGGCTGAGGGAGAGGGCAAGGATAGGCAGGACATGGGACCGGGGGCAGGCACAGGAGGTCGCACAACGCGTGTGCAAAAGCAGATGGGACGCTCTAAGAGCCTCCAGGTTCACCGACTAGGGGGACTGGCCACTTGCACGGACACACCAATCCCCCCAGGTCCGTTCACCCCTTCACATGAGCACCCTCCCTACGTGACCTCCCCCCCCACCCCCCCCCCCCCCACCCCACTCCCAACCTCCTTGCAACCCCCTCCGTGATTCCTACCTGCCTCACTATGGGGTGTGGGCCCTGGTTGGAAGTTACGGTGGGCCTGGCCCATGGAATGGAGGATGATGACAACCCGCTCTGGGATGAGCTCTGGTGTTCCACATCTTTTGACAACGTCTGACTCCTGCCTACGTTTCACCGTCCACCTGAATGATCCCTGCATGCGAGCTGCCCATTCCCTCACAGGGTGCCATCGAATCCCTGGGGTGGCGGAGGTGAGGACAATGGTGGTGTTGGTTGTGGTGGTGGGGCGGGGGGGGTTAGGGGGTGTTGGCTGTGGTGGTGGGGTGGGGGGGGGTTAAGGGGTGTTGGTTGTGGTTATGGTGGGGGGGCGGGGGGGGGGCGGTTGGGGGGTGTTGGTTGTGGAGGTGGTATGGGCGGGCGGGGGGGGTTGTGGGGTGTTGGATGTGGTGGTGGTGGTGGGGGAGGGGGCAGGGGGGGTTGGGGGGGTTGGTTGCGGTGGTGGGGCGGGGGGGCAGGGGGGGTGTTGGGGGGTGTTGGTTGTGGTGGTGGTGGGGGGGAGGGGGTAGGGGGGTTGGGGGGTGTTGGTTGTGGTGGTGGTGGGGAGGGTGCAGGGCGGGGTTGGGGGGTGTTGGTTGTGGTGCTGGTGGTGGGGGAGGGGGAGAGGGCAGGGCGTGGTTGGGGGTGTTGTTTGTGGTGGTGGTGGTGGGGGAGGGGGCAGAGCGGGTTGGTTGTGGTGGTGGTGGGAGAGGGGGCGGGGGGGTTGGGGGGTGTTGGTTGTGGTGCTGGTGGTGGGGGAGGGGGCGGGGGGGTTGGTTGTGATGGCGGTGGGGGAGGGGGCGGGGGGGTTGGGGGGTGTTGGTTGTGGTGGTGGTGGTGGGGGAGGGGGCGGGGGGGTTGGTTGTGATGGCGGTGGGGGAGGGGGCGGGGGGGTTGGGGGGTGTTGGTTGTGGTGGTGGGGGAGGGGGCGGGGGGTTGGGGGGTGTTGGTTGTGGTGGTGGTGGCGGCGGGTGGCGAGGGTGGGGGTTGGGGGGGTTGGTTGTGGTGCTGGTGGTGGGGGAGGGGGCGGGGGTTTGGTTGTGGTGGTGGTGGGGGAGGGGGCGGGGGGCTTGGGGAGTGTTGGTTGTGGTGGTGGTGGTGGGGGGAGGGGGCGGGGGGGGTTGGTTGTGATGGCGGTGGGGGAGGGGGCGGGGGGGTTGGGGGGTGTTGGTTGTGGTGGTGGTGGTGGGGGAGGGGGCGGGGTGGGTTGGTTGTGATGGCGGTGGGGGAGGGGGCGGGGGGTTGGGGGGTGTTGGTTGTGGTGGTGGTGGCGGCGGGTGGCGAGGGTGGGGGTTGGGGCGGTTGGTTGTGGGTGCTGGTGGTGGGGGAGGGGGCGGGGGGGTTGGTTGTGGTGGTGGTGGGGGAGGGGGCGGGGGGCTTGGGGGGGTGTTGGTTGTGGTGGTCGTGGTGGGGGAGGGGGTTGGGGGGTGTTGGTTGTGGTGGTGGTGGGGGAGGGGGCGGGGGGCTTGGGGGGTGTTGGTTGTGGTGGTGGTGGTGGGGGAGGGGGCGGGGGGGTTGGTTGTGATGGCGGTGGGGGAGGGGGCGGGGGGGTTGGGGGGGTTGGTTGTAGTGCTGGTGGTGGGGGAGGGGGCGGGGGGGTTGGTTGTGATGGCGGTGGGGGAGGGGGCGGGGGGGTTGGGGGGGGTTGGTTGTGGTGGTGGTGGGGGAGGGGGCGGGGGGTTGAGGGTTGTGTGGTTGTGGTTGTGGTGGTGGTGGCGGCGGGTGGCCAGGGTGGGGGTTGGAGGAGTTGGTTGTGGTGCTGGTGGTGGGGGAGGGGGCGGGGGGGGTTGGTTGTGGTGGTGGTGGGGGAGGGGGCGGGGGGCTTGGGGAGTGTTGGTTGTGGTGGTGGTGGTGGGGGAGGGGGCGGGGGGGTTGGTTGTGATGGCGGTGGGGGAGGGGGCGGGGGGGTTGGGGGGTGTTGGTTGTGGTGGTGGTGGTGGGGGAGGGGGCGGGGGGGTTGGGGGGTGTTGGTTGTGGTGGTGGTGGTGGGGGAGGGGGCGGGGTGGGTTGGTTGTGATGGCGGTGGGGGAGGGGGCGGGGGGTTGGGGGGTGTTGGTTGTGGTGGTGGTGGCGGCGGGTGGCGAGGGTGGGGGTTGGGGCGGTTGGTTGTGGTGCTGGTGGTGGGGGAGGGGGCGGGGGGGTTGGTTGTGGTGGTGGTGGGGGAGGGGGCGGGGGGCTTGGGGGGGTGTTGGTTGTGGTGGTCGTGGTGGGGGAGGGGGTTGGGGGGTGTTGGTCATGGTGGTGGTGGGGGAGCGGCGGGGGGGTTGGTTGGTTGTGGTGGTGGTGGTGGGGGAGGGGGCAGAGGGGGTTGGTTGTGGTGGTGGTGGGGGAGGGGGCGGGGGGGTTGGGGGGTGTTGGTTGTGGTGGTGGTGGTGGGGGAGGGGGCGGGGGGGTTGGTTGTGATGGCGGTGGGGAGGGGGCGGGGGGGTTGGGGGGTGTTGGTTGTGGTGCTGGTGGTGGGGGAGGGGGGCGGGGGGTTGGGGGGGTTGGTTGTGGTGGTGGTGGGGGAGGGGTTGGGGGGTTGGGGGGTGTTGGTTGTGGTGGTGGTGGCGGCGGGTGGCGAGGGTGGGGGGTTGGTTGTGGTGCTGGTGGTGGGGGAGGGGGCGGGGGGGTTGGTTGTGGTGGTGGTGGGGGAGGGGGCGGGGGGCTTGGGGGGTGTTGGTTGTGGTGGTGGTGGTGGGGGAGGGGGCGGGGGGGGTTGGTTGTGATGGCGGTGGGGGAGGGGGCGGGGGGGTTGGGGGGTTTGGTTGTAGTGCTGGTGGTGGGGGAGGGGGCGGGGGGGTTGGTTGTGATGGCGGTCGGGGAGGGGGCGGGGGGGTTGGGGGGGTTGGTTGTGGTGGTGGTGGGGGAGGGGGGCGGGGGGTTGGGGGGTGTTGGTTGTGGTGATGGTGGCGGCGGGTGGCGAAGGTGGGGGTTGGGGGGGTTGGTTGTGGTGCTGGTGGTGGGGGAGGGGGCGGGGGGGTTGGTTGTGGTGGTGGTGGGGGGAGGGGGCGGGGGGCTTGGGGGGTTGTTGGTTGTGGTGGTCGTGGTGGGGGAGGGGGTTGGGGGGTGTTGGTCATGGTGGTGGTGGGGGAGCGGCGGGGGGGTTGGTTGTGGTGGTGGTGGGGGAGAGGCGGGGGGGGTTGGGGGGTGTTGGTTGTGGTGGTGGTGCGGGAGGGGGGGGATACACGAGCGGTGTGCGCTGGCTGAACTGTAGTCCCTCAGCCAAGCCCACCCCCAACATCCATCCATCCACCCTCCCTGCCTCGTGTGGCCTGCCCACACACATGCCTCACACCCATCTGACAGAGCATCATGGCAGATTGTAACGTTGTGCACAGATGTTTAATGTGAACAAATATATACAGCTTTGTGACCTAGCCCCTATTGCTATACTGTGCCCTGCACCCATGCCAACTTAACTGGTGTCCACCTTTCTGGCCTTATGAGCCCTAAAGCTATGCCCAGCTGGATCCCATCAGGACTGGAGGCCCTTGGGTGGCCGTCTTCTGGGGCGACCGGGCATGGATGGGCTTGGCTGCTGCTCAGATGTCCCAGGTGGCGTGGTGCCGCCCTGTTCTGCCCACTAGCTGCGGCAGGGACAGTAGGGGGGAGTCCAAGGCGTTGTGCTGTTCTGGCCCCCTGCGGGAGTCATCGGCACAGGCCCCACCACCTCCCCGGCTACTCCATGGGGACAGGGGTGCGAGCGGAGCTATCTCCGAGGCTCCCTCGCCACCTGGTGCTGCCAATCCTGGAGGTCCACGCCCACCCCGACCAGGGTCTCGAGCTCGTGTCCATGGAGCACAGGAAAGGGATCACCTCCCTCTGGGACTGCACCACATCACGCTGCGACTGTGCCGCCGCCTTCTGGGTCTGTACCGTGTGGGCCGGCGCCCGGTCAATGCTGATGATACCCTCAGCCATGACCAGCTTTGACTGGACCACGCTCAGGAGCGCCGCTGTAATGTCCAGATGGTCCTGGCACATGGCCGCCTGTGGAGGGCAGTCTCCCCCCCCCCCCCCCCCCCCCCCCCCCACCTTGGCCACCACCTGCACAGAGTGCCCAGGCATTGGACATCTTGAACCATGGCCAAAACCTTCACCCCTCTTGGGTCGGGCCGCCCTCCAACTGTCCGCCCCCTCGGGGTTCCTACCTCCACCTGCTGTACCAAAGTGTGTGGTGCGCACCAGATAGTGTCCCAGGAGCCTCTACACTAAATTGCCCAATCGAGGTCAGTGTCTCTGGGATGGTGGAGGGTGTTGGAGACAGCTGTGACAGGAAGTCAGTGTTGTCCCTGGACTGGTGCTCCGGGGTGACTCTAGCTGCGGGCCGAGGGCTCCCGTCAGTGTCCGTGCCCTCCTCCACCTCGCTGCTTTCCTCTAGGGGCTGGGGTTACGGTTGGGGGCTGGGGGCGGGGGGGGGGGGGGGGGGGGGGTGCACCAGAAGGGCTCATCGCCAGGTGATCATGCAAGTCACAAGACAAGACGCACAATTGAGCTGCAGGTTGGGGTGGCGGGTGGTGGTGGAAGGGGCCGTGTGGGGGTGAGTATGGGGCAGGCGGGTACTGGTGGAGGGGGCCTTGGGGTTGGGGTAATGTGGGTGTGGAGTTGGTAACACACGTGCCATGGGGAACCGCAACTCAGCAGGGCCTCACTTGCTCGACCAATGCCGACCTCCGCCTCAGTGACCGCCCTCTCCCCGGGCCCACCAATCAGGTCCCATTCCCGCTGCTCTGCTGCGGTGAGGGGCTGCAGGTCGGGCGCCCCCCCCCCCCCTCTGTTTTTCTCCCTCTCGGCAGTTGTGCATCACATTCCCTTCGGGGGTGGAGGTGGGTGGGGTGGGGAGGGGGGACGGGACAGAAAGCGACAATGTTAGACAGTCGGACTGATGCAGCACAGGGGGTGGGCAGCTGGTTGACCCCTGTGGCCAGGGCACCTAGCATGGCGGCCAGTATGGGTGCCGGCAGGTGGTGCAGGGTGGGGGTTCGGTCGCCCCCTGGTTAGTGCTGGGGGGGGGAGGGGGTTACCGGTGTGTGGGATGGGGATTAGTGCCAGGGACACAGTGCTGCCTACTCACCCTGGCTGTGCTGAGGAGGTTGCGCAGTTTCTTCCTGCGCTGCTGGCCGGTATGGTGGTGTTGCCCATGGCGCTCACGATCTCTCCCACCCGCGTCCAGGCTGTGGTAAACCACTGTGTTCTGATATTAGAGGTTGTACGGTAGAACCTGCACTACAGGTTTACCTGTGGCCCCTGCATGCTAGCTCTGCCCAGGAGCCGGGTTATAAATATGCGTGGCCTCCAGCTCGCTGCCATTTCGTCAGCTGCTGTGGGAGGCCACACATCTGATACTAATAAAGCCTCAGTTTGAATTCAACTTCGTCTCCAGTCAAATTGATCGTGCCTCAATTTATTAGTATCTGATTCAGAAGATGGACCTCCGGATTAAACCAGATCGCCTGCAGCTGGATCCACACTCAAGCGACGCCAGAAAGGACTTTCAGCACTGGCTAGCTTGTTTTGAAGTGTATATCAACGCGGCGCCGACCCCTGTTCCAGAGGCTCAGAAGATTCAAATTTTGTACTCCAGACTCAGCTCCAAAGTCTTCCCGTTGATCCAGGATGCGTCCAATTACGCTGATGCTATGACTCGACACAAAGAAAATTATGAGCAGAAGACGAACACGCTCTTGGCCAGACACGCGCTCGCAACGCGTATTCAACTACCTGGTGAGTCAATCGAGGACTTCTGGAGGGCCCTGATCCCACTAGTGCGGGACTGTGACTGCCAGGACGTTACAGCTAAGGAGCACTCAGATCTCCTTATGAGGGACGCTTTTGCAACTGGGATTGGGTCCAATGTTATCAGGCAGCGGCTCCTAGAAGGGGCCACGTGCGACCTCACAGAGACTAAAACACGGGCGCTTTCCATGACAGTCACCCTGCGCAATGTACAGTCCTACGCCCCCAACCGCGTGGCCCACTCCTCCTACGCTGCATGGGTCCCACAGGCAGCCACCCCAGCAGGGGCGCTACCCACCCAATACACTGGGGGACCCGATGCTATTTTTGCGGCCAACAAAGACACCCCCACCAACGCTGCCCGGCCCGCGCTGCCCTTTGTAAGGCCTGCGGGAAGAAGGGCCACTATGCAGCGGTGTGCCAGGCCTGCTCAGCGGCAGCGGTCGCCCACCCCCCCCCCGGTCACGGACAATGGGCGCCGCTATCCTCCCCTCCTCCCAGGCCATGTGCGAGCAATGGGTGCTGCCATCTTCTCCCCCGCACAACACATGCGTTTCATGGGCGCCCCATCTTGCTCCACCCCCGCAACGTGCGTTCCATGGGTGCCGCCATTTTGTGATCCCCAGGACCTCCGGGTGCCGCCACCTTGTCCACATGGAGACCAACGGCGTTTTAGGACCCCAACTCAGTGGCTGCCTCACTACCCGACGATCAACCACGACTCGCATCCATGGCAATCGACCCGTCCCTACCACATACTCTGACCAACGCATCCACCAGCGTGAAAGTCAACGGCCATGTGACTTCCTGCCTACTGGACTCCGGGAGCACCGAGAGCTTTGTACATCCAAATACGGAAGTCCACATCCGGGGTATCGCTCCCAACTTGGCTCACAGCTCCGGGAACCGTGCTTCTCCGTTAACATGTGCGGCTCCACAAGGCGGATCCGTTGGTGGAAAGGGTGCACCTGCTCCACGCAAACCCACAGTACGCCTATGTGGCGTTCCCCGACGGCCACAAGGATACCGTCTCCCTCAGGGACCTGTCACCAGCAGGTTCCACCCCCACATCACCCCCGCCGCCCCCGGCACCACCCTCCCCTCCCCCGCCGCCCCCATCACCCCCCCAGGACTGTCCGTCCTCCCCCTGCCCACCCCCGTTGATGAAGAGGATTTTGGCACGCTCCCTGAGCCAACTTCGACCACGACAGCACCAACATCGCCGGCTCCACTTCGTCGATCTCAGAGGACGATCAAGGCGCCGGACCGGCTGAACCTCTGGCCGGCCCGCCGGGTGACCAGAGACATTTTTTTTACTGTTCTGTAAATATTAAAGATTGCGAATTGTATATAGTTATCCACCACCCCCGCCGGACTCAATTTTAACAGGGGGTGAATGTGGTAAACCACTGTGTTCTTATATTAAGGGTTGTACGGTAGAACCTGCACTACAGGTTCACCTGGGCCCCTGCATGCTAGCTCCGCCCAGGAGCCGGGTTATAAATATGGGTGACCTCCAGCTCGCAGCCATTTCGTCAGCTGCTGTAGGAGGCCACACATCTGATACTAATAAAGCCTCAGTTTGAATTCAACTTCGTCTCCAGCCAAATTGATCGTGCCTCACAGGCCCACTGCACGGCAAGCATCTGTGTTGGTAAATTCACTGCACTATTGATATAATTTCCAATTAGAACATCAATGTTCTTCCACTTTGATCACAATGAGGCAGATTACGGAAAACTGTTTGGAATAGAATTTCAACAGTTGAATGTGCAGAGTGATACTGAAGATGATAGGCTGACTCTGCTTGCTCTGTGTGTTCAAGGAGAGCAGGAACAATCAATATTCCACAGCCTGATACATGTTCTGCTTTCTGTTATCGGTGAAAAGTCTTAGACTGCAGTGCCTGCTTTAGAAGGTGCTGCGTGCATTGTATAATGTGTGCTGGCTGAAAATCTGATTATTGTAAGAGGGTTAAAGGACATGGAAATGCACAGCAGCTATGTAACAGCACACCACAGGATATTTCACAGCCTTATGTTATCACTGGTGCATAAACTGCTGTGAAGGAAGATGCAGAAACACTAATTAGCACACACGTACAGCCAATAAGCACAATTACTGGTGTGTCAGGGGAGTATATAAAATGTCTGTCAGTGAAGGCGCTAGCAGTAGCTCAGAGCTTGGGGAAGGTGGTGAAATTTGAATTCAATCAAAGAAATCTGGAATTGAAAGTCTAATGATGACCGTTTAGCACAGGGCTAAATCGCTGGCTTTGAAAGCAGACCAAGGCAGGCCAGCAGCACGGTTCGATTCCCATACCAGCCTCCCTGAACAGGCGCCAGAATGTGGCGACTAGGGGCTTTTCACAGTAACTTCATTTGAAGCCTACTTGTGACAATAAGCGATTTTCATTTCATTTTCATTGTCGATTGTCGTGAAACCTCATCTGGTTCACTAATGTCCTTCAGGGAAGAAAATCTGCCGTCCTTACCTGGTCTAGCTCCAGATCACCAATGTGGTTGACTCTTAACTGCCCCCTCAAGGGCAATTAGGGATGGGCAATAAATGCTGGATCAGCCTGCGACGCCCACATTCCATGAACGAATAAACAAAAACTTCCATTCATATGTTTGGGGATTAGGAAGTATTAATACAACATATTTCCCAAATGGAAATCCATGATGAAAGGCAGAGGCTTGATGAATCAAATGGCCTTTCAGATATCATGCTTTCCAAGCTCTTGGAAACTGGTTGCTATTTGTTGCTAAAATAATAGTTTAGACCAGTGTTTTTCAAACTTTTTTTCCGCGGACCCATTTTTACCAACCAGCCGACATTTGGGACCCAACCCGGCCGACCTTCGCAACTCACGCCGGCCGACCTTCGCAATTCACGCCGGCCGACCTTCGCGGCCCACGCCGGCCGACCTTCGCGACCCACGCCAGCCGACCTTCACTCCTACAACAGCTGACATGCGCGACCCACCATTTTCTCTTACCTTGTTTGCTGCTGACAAAAATGGAGGAAATGGTTTTGGGTCCCTTTGACCCTCGTATGCGCTCCTCCAATGGAACCTGTTGGATGAAGGTGAAGCCTTCCAGTGTCGGAAAGTATGGAGTCACCATCTGTCCAAAATTCTGCAATTTTTTCCTGTAAACTTTTATCAAATAAAACTTCCCCGAACTTGATAAATAAAATAAAATGAATAAAATAAATGAAAAAAATAAAAATAAAATGAATAAAATAAATGAATAAAACCCCCCCCCGAACTTGTAAAACAAAAAGCTGCAACCGTTTTTTTTAAAAAGCGGCCACACTGCGCATGCGCGCCCGATCATTGGCGCGCATGCGCATAGTTTTGCGCATGCGCGCCGATGATCCGGCATGCATGCGCAGTGCGGCCGCATTTTTTTAACATGTTCGCGGCCATTTTGAAGGCCGCTTGCAGCCGGCGTTATTAACAGCCGGCTGCTGCGGTTGTTGCGCGCGGATTTGCACGATCGGGAGCGCCGCGACGGACGGCTCCGCGACCCTCCCGACACCCGCCCGTGACCCACCCGCGTCCTCGAGTTTGACAATGCCTGGTTTAGATTGAGAGTTTTATTTTTGTTCAGTGATGTAAAACTGCAGGTTAATTCTTAGAACACTGGCTTGGTCAAGAATCAATGCTTGAAGGCGGATGGATGTAAAATCACATCCATCATTCACCACTCCACATTCCACTGGGGTTAATACATCTGTATGCTAATGTGATAAACCCTGCCCCAGCACCCCAACTTCCTCACACCTTAAACTTCAAATTGCTTCATTTAATGAATGCACGGTGCACACTTGAAGGCGCCATTTGAGCTTTGACTGTACAAGCTTACATGCACACAAAGGCAAATTGTGGTTATGCTCATAAACAATCCCAGGCACAAGGGATAATTTAGTCCCAAATTATCAATCAAGTAGCTTTTCGGCAGCTGATGTTTTGCTCAGCTTGTGGTTTGGAAGAGAAAATAGAGAATTAATTTAGAGATGTAAGAAATAATTCATAGGAACCAAGGACAGAAGCTACACCTAATTAGTATTTGCCCTTGGGCATTGGTCCTAATGCTTTTACAGTAATTGATCCCAGTGCATCAAGAACAGGTTCTTGTCCATTGATCATTCGCTATTGAAATCCTGGAATCTCCACCAACTAGTACACGAGAGGTCATTTCCGTAGAATCAGAGGGGAGCTTTGAGCATCATCGGATCACGCTGCTTGCTTTACCTTTTCATCATATGAATTGGCAACACTGCTAAACTTTTGAGTGTAAATTTTGTGTGAAGGCCCGAACATTGAAACAAATTTTTGGGAGACTGACTTCTCCAGAAAGTCAGCTCTGCTTCATTCCAGTGGCAACTTGGAATGCAGACATCTTTTAGGTCAAATGTAACTGCAAAGTCAGTTTGAATAAAAAAATCACTAAGCCCCAGTTGTGATGAAAATCCATTCTCAAGGTGCGGTTTTCCAGCCCTCCCACCATCGGGATCTCCCAGTCCCAGCTGTGACATTATAGAAATGATCAGTATACAAAGAGTTAATAAAAGCAAATTACTGCGGATGCTGGAATCTGAAACGAAAGAGAAAATGCTGGAAATTCTCAGCAGGTCTGGCAGTATCTGTCAGGAGAGAAAAGAGCTAACGTTTCGAGTCCGATGACTCTTTGACTCTCGGACTTGAAACATTAGCTCTTTTCTCTCCCTACAGATGCTGCCAGACCTGCTGAGACTCTATAAAGAGTTAATGTCTTTTTACAATTAACCACTAGATGGAGCTAGATGCAGTACTATATAAAGCACTGATTCTCAGGCTTCTGGGAGAGGGAAGGCTGGAGTAGAGTGAATCGGAGCGACTAGAGAGGATAAGGTATAGTTAGAGTTAGAATGTAGACACTAATGTTAGTAGAGTGTAGAATACAATAATTATTGTTTACTATAGGAGCAAGTGGTTAGGGTTAGTGGCTTCTGTGGTCTTTGTGGACACTACAACATCCATCCTGATAACAGAATCACAAAGAACACCACATCAGCGAGATCAACGGAAATTTGAATGGCTCATCACATCAGGGCCCTAATATCCCACCCTTATCCCAAATTTTAAACATTAGCCATTTATGAAAGAAGATAAAATCTCCTTTGATCTGTGCTGACCACGGGGTTGATTTGTCCCATTCAGAATCAATGGGTGAAAAATACTGCCTTGAGCAAAAAGATAGCCTGTGGAGGGGATTTTCCGTGCAACCCGCCGCAGTGGAGGCGGCCCACCATTGGCGGGATCTGCTGATCCCGCCGTTGTCAACAGGGTTCCCCGCTGAATACGCCCCTCACCGCTGGGAAAACTGTGGCGGGGGTGCACCGTTGACAGGACAGATCTCTCCAGGGTGAACAGCTGGAAAGTTTTGGCTTGTATATTTGGTGTCGATTGTCAGTCTCACTGAGGGCTGAAATATTTCCACATTCAGGAAGGCAAAGTTATGTGGTAACTCAAAGTGCGCTTATAAAACATACACAACTGTTGCTAAACAGCCACTTAACTGGTATATGTAGCAAACTGTGGGTCATTTGTTCAGAGATGTTAAGAATTGCTAGATGAGAAAAGAACAAGATCCTTCCAGTTTATCATCTACCAGCCTGGTAGTCACATGATACAATAGTAATGGAATTGTTAACTAATCACACCAATCAATCTCCATCAATTAATCTATAACATGAGAAAGACCCTATCGGGTGCCTTATCGACCCTCTTAGTCCCGTTTTGTTTTGATGTTTTAAGTGTCTTTTGTGATTTTTTATGTTTGAGGCAGTATCCCTTTAAGGGTCCGTCCTTTCACTTTGTCCCTCAGGTTATTTGGTTCAACCGAAATAGTTGGAACCCTTTGGGAACCGTGGTTCTAAAGTTACCCATTGCTCTCACGCATGATACGCTCCCCATGCTACTTTGACCAGTAAGAGATGCCCGTTCTCTTCAGGTAAGCACAGTAATTAGAAAAGACTGCAGAGAGATTTAACAGAAATAAATCCAGAATCATTATCCCTTTGAAATCAGCCCATTAGTATTTTACCATCTGTGTTATAGTTTAGGTAAATGACTTGGATAAAGGGATCGAAGGTATGGTTGCTAAGATTGCTGATGATATAAAGACAAGTAGGAAGCAAAGTTGTGAAGAGGACATAAAGAGGCGACAAAGAGGCATAGGTAGGTTAAGGAGTGGGCAAAGATCTGGCAAATAGAATACAATGTGGAAAAATGTGAATAGTCCATTTTGACAAAAAATATTTTCACAGTAACTTCCTTGCAACGTTAATGTAAGCCTACTTGTGACAATAATAAAGATTAGGTTAGATGAAGCTTATTATCTAAATGGTGAGAGATTGCAGATCTCTGAGGTGCAGAGGGATCTGGCTGTCTTAGTGCATGAATCACAAAAGGTTATTATGCATGTACAGTAAGTCATTAGGAAAATTCATAGACTAGCTAACAGTTTATTGCAAAGGAGAATTGAATATAAAATTAGGGAGATTATGTTTCAGTTGTACAGGACACTCGTCCACAGGTAGAATGTTCTGATATTTTTTCAGTGCTGGTTTCAACAAGAAAACCAGAGAGATTCCCACCAGCACCGTCAGTAAGAAAAGTCGTCGTACATTCAGCCCCTTGAAGATTTTTTTTTCCACGGGTTTGGCCTGCCCCTGATTCACTCACCCTGCCACAACCTCTGCGATGGGTGGGCCGCACTAATTAAACGTCTCCCAGAACTTGTTCCAAGTCCATTCGGCGGGGGTTGGGGTGGGGGGTTGGCTGCCAGAAAGACTGCATCACGATTCACCGAGGGAGCCCTCGTGATGGGGTGGAGCAGAGATGGGAAACCCTGTACCCACGATCGGGCAGACGTACCTCCAGCAAAGGGACCAACCCCGCCTGGGATGCTGTAGCTGCGAATGTGAGCGCTAGTTCACTCAATAAGAGGACGGTGCTGCAGTTTTGGAAGAAGAAAAACAACTTTCTTCATGCAGACAGGTTATGCATGCCTCCTCATGTGTCCTGCTGCACCCCTTAACACACCCCTCACACCACACTGGTGATCTCACACCCACACATCTAGAGGCAACACGGTAGCACAAGTGGATAGCACTGTGGCTTCACAGAGCCAGGGTCCCAGGTTCGATTCCCCGCTGGGTCACTGTCTGTGCGGAGTCTGCACCTTCTCCCCGTGCCTGCGTGGTTTTCCTCCGGGTGCTCCGGTTTCCTCCCACAGTCCAAAGACGTGCAGGTTAGGTCGATTGGCCATGATAAATTGCCCTGAGTGACCAAAAAGGTTAGGAGGGGTTGTTGGGTTACGGGGATAGGGTGGAAGTGAGGGCTTAAGTGGGTCGGAGCAGACTCGATGGGCCGAATGGCCTCCTTCTGCACTGTATGTTCTATGTTCTACGTTCTATGTTCACAGCACTTGTCATGCAGCCCTCCCCTCCCCATGCTCCCCCAGTAGCTCCTCGGCTCCTCGCATGCTTGCTCCCACTCACCTTCCACATACGCCTTACTTCATTCCCATTAGACTGGCATGACGTCCGTCTTGACTCTCCCCATCTGTCTCAGGACAAACTTAAGCACAACCAATGTGAGCGGGCTTAGCCAGCCAGAGTCATGCCCAAGCTTAAGACCCTACCCCCTTGGAGAAAAGAGCCCTTGAGCTGCCTGGTGAGGAGAAAGACCGCACCTGTGCAAAGGACGAGGTGGGCGCAGGAGACAAAAGTAATAAGTGGGCTTCTGGGTCACTCACTGGTGAACACATCACAGCTGAAGATCCAAAGCAGGCTGAGGCAGGGATATCCCGGAGATCCGGCTCTCAAAGGCATGCCAGTGCCCATGTCTCTGCTGAGCACCAGTCAGGTGATATGCCCCTGGGTACAGTCACCACAGGGATGCTGGAACAACAAAGGTGTATGCTAATTAATTGAAATGTAGTTCCCAATCTTACTGGGCAGGAATCTCATTACATCACTAGTGAGGGGTGTGGAAAATCACTAAACGTGACACCGCGGGCGAGAATCATGTTTCCCGACTCTCGCGAGAGTTTGCACCCACGTCGCCGTTCTCGCTGATGGCTAAGGCGGAGTCAAAAGTCCGCCCACATCTGGAGTACTGTGTACAGTATCGGTCTCCTTATTTAAGGAAGGATGTAAATATATTGGAAGCAGTTCAGAGAAGGTTTACCAGACCAATATCTGGAATGGGAGGGTTGCCCGATGAGGAGAGGTTGGACAGGTTAAGCTTGTATCAGCTGGAGTTTAGAAGCGTAAGAGGAATCTCGATTGAAACATGTAAGATCCTGAGGGGTCTTGACAGGGTGGATGTGGAGAGGATGTTTCTTATTCTGAGAGAATCTAGAACTAGGGGCTGCTGTTTAAAAATAATTTAAGACAAAGACGAGAAGAAATGTTTTCTCTCAGAGGGTGGTGAGTCTTTGGAATTCTCTTCTTCAGAAGACAATGGAAGCAGAGTCTTTGAATGTTTTCAAGGCAGAGGGAGGTAGATTCTTGATTTTAAAAAACAGAGATTGTAAGATTATTGGTGTAGGTGGGATGTTACAGTCAGATGGTCTTATTGAATGGCGAAGCAGGCTCGAATGACCTACTCATGCTAATTCGTACGTTCATATGTTTTAAGCTTAATTACATTTTAAGAGCAAAAAATGTTATTGCTTTGCCCCATAATGACACAGCACCAAAAATATGTAACGTATGCCATCAAAGTACGGAGAAGAACAGCAACAATTAGACAAACCTGAAGAGGATTAACTCCAATAAATAACACACTCCTCTATAGTGTGACTTGTTTGTTGGATAAATTGAGGCTCTCCTTCAACAGCTTAGAATTGATCTGACTAGGTGCAGGTGATATGCCCCTGGGTACTATCTGACTATTCTAAGGAAATTGTATTAGGTGCAGAGCATGGTACAAGTCGACAGGACAATGCAATAAGAAACAGGAGTTTCACCACAGCCACTAAATGTTCCCCCAGCAAATACTCCTTCCATTATTAATCAGCACATTCAGTTAAACTCTCTGCCAGTTTTAATTTGACACTAATTATAATCCATCACCAGAATTGCCTCATTTAATCAAAACATCGTTCAAATGATCTTTTTAGAAACACTCATGGCCATTTCAGTTCAAAACACAATTTCAAAATTATTCCTTTGACAACGTAACCCTTTTCCATCAAGGATTTCAAAAGTCTCCTTAATCTGCTTGAAAACAGAAACTCTGCGCCAAGTGATGACCTTCAAACAGTAACTGTACCGATATCCGTTAAAAAAAGAGAATTTAAGACGACCGAGATATTAATAGGTCTGGTTGTGGGAATAAGGGAAAATGTATTTAAATCAGGGGTAGGAGTGAAGGGGTTGGGGTCGTCATGTGTGGTCTGTGAAAAGAGGTTTGATGAACTGAAGGGCCTTTCCTCATTCCGAGTTTTTCATTGTTATCGAAAATTCACAACTGCTTTAGGTTGTTTCAAGGAAGAGAAATCATGTGTTAATGGTACAAACGTACAACATAGGAGCGGAAATAGGCCATTTGTCTATGAGGCGCATTTATATGTCTCCTGCAGAGTGTCAATGCGGTAATAATGCAACAAACTAATTCTGTGACGGTAATTCATTGGCTGGGAAGCATCTTAAGATATGCTGAGGATATAAACATGCCTTATAATTGTTAACGCTGTCTTTTTCTTCCTTATATGACTTTTGCACGCATATATACTGTATGTTGTTATAGCACAGCTGATGGCAATTGCTTGGCTGCCCAAATTCCAAAGGGAAACCTGAACAAGCTGCCACAACGGTTTGCAATTTGTGTATTATGAGGAGGTATCTGAAGTCAAGAGAAATAAATTTCAGACCGCTTGTGATAGTTTTTTAATATTAAATTTAAACATTTAATATTTATTGAAGAAAAATAAAAATAAGAATTAAGGACAGAAGAACACCTTTACATAGTTAACAGGTCTTCTACCAGCATTTCCTACAAGACATTGGCTTAAATGAACTCAGAACTAAAATCCCTTTTGTAAAATAACAGATTTAATCCTTATAGATTTTCTAATCTGTAAAACCTCCAGCCACATTATCACACAATGCCCTGCTATTCTAAGGAAATTGTCTCACAGGGTGGCGGTAAAACTGTTTTTCACAGGTCTGGCTTCAGCACACATTATCTTGACAAGAACCTCAAGGCCACACAACGGCCTTCAGTCTCGCTTTAAATATTTTTTTCCCTTTTATCCTCCACTCTACTGTTTCCACAGTCCTTCAGAAGTTCCTCTTCCAAGAATTAATCAACTTTTTAATTACTTTATGGTTACTATATTCAGAAAGTAAACATACAATTTTGCCTCAAATATTTACAATCTCCCAATTATATGTGTTTCTTTTGAAATCCAACAGCTTTAAAATCACTTCTCTTATCTGCCTAATGTAAATTTTTACTCAAGCTTCTTTCCGGTCCCCGTTCATTAGCATTTCAACCACTTGCCTTCATACTTCCTTTATTCATTCATGGAATTCATAGAAACCCAGAGTGCGGAAGGAGACCATTCGGCCCATCGGATCCGCACCAACCCTCTGAAAGAGCACCCACCCAAGCCCAGTCCCCCACACTATCCCTGCAACCCTAGTTAATCTAAACATCTTCGGACTGATGATTGGATCTTTGCATTCTAACTGCCTTCAGTTTAATTAAACCAATGATACCCATGCTCACACACACAAACCTGTTTCCCAGTATATGACAATGATATTGCAAATACATTAAGAACTCTCACTTTCTCACAATGGGCAGAATTTTCCGAAAACATTTACGGTCATGTCCCGCCGGAAATTTACCGGCTGCGTACTGCCGAATTTGGTACGGCAGATCCTGCGAGAGGCCTCTTCATGGATTCCCAATGGTCATTAGGCCTCACGAGACCTAGCGACGGGCCGCAATCCGGATCCCGCCCACAACGGGTGGGACCCAAACTTGCAGAGTTAAGTGATCTTAAAAGCTCACTTTACTCTGCCGACGCCAGATTAACCGGCACATGGGATCTACCGGCCTCACCGAGGAAACCCCAGCCGCGTGTCATTTAGCACTGGCCCCCGAAATGGGGACCAGGTAGAACAGCACTTGGGGGTGGGAGGGGGGGTTCTCCCAGGCGATCGGAGACACCCGGGTGTTTGGTATCTGGGCAGTGTGACACCCGGGCACTGCTGATGCCACCCAGACACCTTGGCACTGCCAGCCTGGCAGCCTGGCTGTGCTTCTGCCAGCCTGACAATGCCACCTGTGCACCCTGGCAGTATCACCAGGACCCCCTGTCAGTCCCATCTGTATGCCAGGATGTCCAGGTGGCATTGTCAGGCTGGCAGGGGCACAGCCAGGGTGCCAGGCCAATAGTGAAAGGTGCCCAGCTGGTATTTTGCCCACGCTGTGGATCAGGCCTGGGAGGGGGGGGGGGTTCCTTGCCAATATGAGGTGTGGTGTGGGAGGCTCAAGGATTCTCCCAACAGATGAGTTGGCACTACAAACGTCAGGAACGACCCTCTAATCCCGCCCAGAACGCACTCTCATTTTGAGTGAGAAAACCAGTGTGATTCCCATTGGCCCCAGTGGTGCGATCCGGACTGTAATTTTCAGGCACTTAGAAAATGGTATCTTCCCCACATGAAAAACATAGCCAGGAAACCAGCTCCTAGATTTACGGAGGGGGCCCTCAACCATTTTCTGGGTGCCGAGGAGGAGAGGTGGGCTACAATATACCCTCAGGCTGGCAGGATGCCCTTCTGCAAGGTAATGAATCCCACCTAGAGGGCGGCAGTGTGGTCTGTGCTAGCAGCCTGACCAAGAGCACTGGTGTGCAATGCAGAAAAAAGATGAATGACCGACTCTGATCAGCCAGAGTAGATGCTCCCTGCCCCTTCTTTGCACTCCACCCCCCAGATTGTCACCTCGATCACACGTGCCACCATCTTGCAGTGCCCACTGGACCCGATCTCCCACCAGCATCCTCAAACTTCTCTGGCACTCCTCATCAGAACCCCTCCCTGCTGAGGCACAATGCCATCACAGGCCAGGTGTCATTGACCTCTGACCCACCAGCCATCCAGCTCACATCATCCCCACTTGTGGTCCTGTCGGACAAGCTCACCGCCACGAGCGAGAGAAACTGGGCGGTGGGATGCCTGAGCTGAGCATCCTGACTCAGAGCCAGCCATGGAGCTCGCTGGGGAGGAGCAGGAATGAGTCTGTGCTGAGAGCTAGGTAGGCCTGCTAGAAAAAAGTAAGGAGCCACTGTACCTTCATCGAGATGATCATTCTCAAGTGAGTTCTGTGTAATCCAAACCCTTGACTAGGCCATGTACTAAATCCATGTCCCCTGCCTTGCAGGAACATCAACCGAAGAATCTGGCCCATCTTCCAGCAGTTTCCCACCACCCACCCTCAACACCACCTTGGAGGAGATGTTGCAGGAGGACACCGAAGGAGCATAACAGTTATCACCCTCACCATCGACCATCGCACTGACTCACAACTCGGTGGGTCAACCTAGCAAGCAGGCTTCTGGGTCACTATCCAATGAGCACCTTACAGCTTCTGATGCACATCGGGTAGAGGCAGGAGTGTTCCGGGGACCAGACAGTCTGAGGTCTGCTGGATCCCAGGACTTGGCTGTGCTAGAGTCCGGAATACAAGGAGGGGGTGTCAGTGAAACTCCTGCGACTAGAAGCCAAATGGAGGAGTGCCAAAGCGTCCTGTCGCAGGAGATGGTGCCGGCAATGTGTGGCACCCAGGCATCTTCAATGGAAAGCCTCGGCCTCGAAGTCAGATCCATGACAGAACTCCGAAGCATGGATCATTTCCTGAGGAGCATGGCTGCTGGCTTCAACTGCTTGATGCAGACCATGGTGGCCCTCCAGGACTGGCAGTGCCAGATGACATTGAGGCTTCTGGAGCTCACTCCAGCTGCCCCTCTGTCCCATGGAGTAACCCAGGGGCCCACGAGCACCCAAAGGGAGGAGAATCCACTGGAGCACAGCCTGGAATCTTCCATCCAGGAGACCCTTCGAATCAATCTGAATCCCGGCCTTTCTGTGACTGGCACACCTCGGGTACAGCGGGCTGAACAAGGTGATGACATAACACCAGTGCCACCCAAACGTGGTCCTCCAGGTCCCGGTCCTCCAGAGGACACCCACCCAGGCAACAGGGTGTGGAAGGCCGGAGGCCTCCTCCATCTCTCGTATACATCCTGGGAATACACCCAGATATAGTGGGAGGGTTTAAAAGTGTAAGGAATTGTAGAGGCACAGCGTGGGCATGGTGAAGTTAGGCACGGTAGTTGGTGGTCATTATCACTTGTAACATCTGCACATGTCACCAAATTAAATATTATTGGTGACCACTGCCTTAATGCCTCTTTTCTTTAACCCTCCTCCCAGCGCTGTGGTGCTGCTCCCCACATGTCTTGTGGGCACAAGTCTTCTCACTGATCCTCAATGTCAGGAAGATGGTTAGGCCCACTCATTGCAAATGTATCATTCGCAGTAATAGGACTCAGGTATGATTCAGTGAACCCTAGACACTCGCCCCTAATCCCTCTCTAGAGCTAAGGGACAAGGGAATGTAGGGCCGAACCTCACTCAGACATGAACCAGAGAGTCAGTGTGCTGACAGCAGACAGACAGGAGTCAGACATGAGCAACAGCTGAGGTGCATCACAGTCTACTCCTCTCTGGGAGTCAGCATCAATAACCCGCATTGACCAGGCAGCAGGCACTCAACACCCCAACTCCAGCCCGATGAGTAAGATCTCTGCAACCTTCATCCCCTGGTCACAGCGGGGTCATGACATCCTGGGGGGATTTGGTGGGGAGGGTGTGGGTGGGGGAGGGGGGGGGGGTGTTGTGCGCTGTCAGACAACATGTTGGCCAAACTCCATGAAACAGGAGACAATGATGGCTCCCCTAGCCCTCCTGCCCATGTGCACCCTCACCCTGGCCCGGCCTCCATCCTTCATTACCTCAGCAGCCACTTCCTCAACTCCCTCCTGAAGGTCCTGCTCATCCGAGGACACATCCTGCTCCTCCACATGAAGATCGTCACCCTCCTGCAGAGCCAGATTGTGTGAGGCACAGCAGACCAGCATGATGCAGGAGACACTCTGGGGACTGTACAGCAGGGCCCCACCAGACCTATTGAGTCAGTGGAACCACATCTTGAGGAGTCCAATGCACCGTTCTATCACAGATGGGGTGGTACCATGAGCCTCATTGTGCCGCACCTCTGCTGCAGTCTCTGGCCTCCGCACATCAGCCAAAACCCCAGGGGATATCACTTGTCCCTGACAAGCCATCCCTGAAGCCTGGGGTGAACCTTGCAAATGCCGGGGACCTGTGATTGCCTGATGATGTAACTAGCATGGATGCTCCCTGGAAAACATGCACACACGTGCATGAATCGCATCTGGCCACACGCCAGCTGCACATTGAGGGAGTGGAACCTCTTCCTGTTTATGAAGTGGATTCCTTGATGCCGCGGAGAACGACATGGGTGCAGTCAATCGCCCCCTGCACCTGTGGCAGACCAGCTTTGGTGCCAACCCCCATAGCCCTCTCGCCTTGCTGGTCCAGTTCAAAATGAATAAAGTCCATGGACGCACTCATGGGCAGATGCCTGAAGGAGTTGCACAGATCACCCGTGGAGCTCTGAAACAAGCACAGGTGGAAGGCTGCCGTTACCTTCACAGCGACGGGGAGTGGATGTCCTCCACCTCATCGAGGTTTCAAGTTGGCAAGGATGTGGCACAGGTACTGCACCAGCTACCTGGTGAGGCAGAGTCTCCTATGACACATGTTGTCCGACAGCTCCATGAAGGGCACTCGTGCCCGGTATACCCTCAGTCTCCTCCTGCGCCTCATGCCCCCTTGACAGCTGATGCGGCCTCTGACCCCTGAGACTGTCCTGCGACCCCCTGGTCTCCTGCCGCTGGGTCTTCCCTGGATACCGCTGTATGTTGCTGCTGGGGTCAGTGCTCCTCCACCGCGTAATAAGTGGAATAGCAGCTCTACTGGCTCCATACCGATGTCGATTGATTACCTGTGAGAGATGACACAGAAAGAGACAATCAAGTTGGTATTGCTGCCAGATAACACCTCTGCTGAGACATTGGCCTCTTGGACCTGGAAACAGCCATTCCCACGCCTTATCCAGCGGCCACCGCTCACTCACAGCACAGGTGCCCTCCCATCTCCATTGCCTGACTGGTCCCGGCCTATGTCCTCACCTAGTCAGAGTCACCTTTGACCTCCCACCTGGTTCTCCCATCCCTTATTCTCTATAACACTGGGGATTCTGACAGGAGGTTTATATGCTTGCTAATCTCTAATGGCAGGGCCAACTGGACGGTGATGTTTGCCTTAGGGACTAGTGTATCTCACTGGCAGGCATTGGGGTCCAGCACATAAGCAAGCTCAGTACCTCGCGATACCGTATACCCAAACATTAGCCTTGAACCCTGAGGACGCAATTCAACTAAATGGGAACAAAATCCCATAGCAAGCGCATTTAGCCATTATAAAACCCTATAAAATGCCACTCACATTAAATAAGGGGCCTCAGTGGGGAACGTGCCGCCGAGGTCGCACATCGCCCTGTTTTGTAGACCAAGGAACCCCCC
Source organism: Scyliorhinus torazame (assembly GCF_047496885.1). Classification (NCBI taxonomy): domain Eukaryota; kingdom Metazoa; phylum Chordata; class Chondrichthyes; order Carcharhiniformes; family Scyliorhinidae; genus Scyliorhinus; species Scyliorhinus torazame. Next base: position 179,124,310 of record NC_092721.1, on the reverse strand, counting down.
TCCCCCCCCAACCGCCAGCACACAGAAAATGCCATCTTGGCACCTTGGCAGAGCCAACCTGGCATTCTTGAAGTGCCACCTGGGCATCTTGGTAGTTCCAGGCTGGCACCCAGGTGGCATTACCAGGGTGCCAGTGGCACCAGTAATGCTGGGGAAACACCTGCCCAAAGGGGATGCACTTGGTGTCTTCGATCCCCTGGGGGACCCCCAAGAATGCCATTCCGTCTGGTCCCCATTTGTGCCCAAGGTCTCCGAGGCGAAGGGGATAGATCCCAAAGCCTCAGGTACCTCCAGAAACTGCATATTAGAGTCAAACTAGCTTCCTCGCTCTAATATGCCGATCTGCTAAAAAGTGATCCCGCCCACAATGGGTGAGATTTACATTGTGACGTCTCGCGAGATCGCTCAAGGCGTTGCGAGCTGGATAGATCCCAGGAGCGGGGACTCCCAGCTTTTATCAGCCACGTTGTACCGCAGCGAGCTGCTTTTTGGCCGCAGAGTGGTCATTGGATGGATTGGATTTTGTTTATTGTCATGTGTACCGAGGTACAGTGAAAAGTATTTTTCGGCGAGCAGCTCAATAGATCATTAAGTATATGAAAACAAAAGGGAATAAAAGAAAATATATAATAGGGCAACACAAGGTACACAATTTAACTACATAACACTGGCATTGGGTGAAGCATACAGGGGTGTAGTGTTAATGAGGTCAGTCCATAAGAGGGTCATGATGTGGAGATGCCGGCGTTGGACTGGAATGAGCACAATAAGAAGTCTTACAACACCAGGTTAAAGTCCAACAGGTTTGTTTCGAATCACTAGCTTTCGGAGCACAGCACCCTCCTCAGGTGAATGAAGAACTGGGGCCAGAAACATATATATAGACAAAGTCAATGATGCAAGATGATACTTTGAATGCGAGTCTTTGCAGGTAGTTAAGTCTTTACAGGTCCAGACGGTGCAACTGGAACGAGGGATAATCACAGGTTAAAGAGGTGTGAATTGTCTCAAGATAGGATAGTTGGTAGGATTTCGCAAGCCCAGGCCAGATGGTGGGGGGTGAATGTAATGACATGAATCCAAGGTCCCGGTTGAGGCCGTACTCATATGTGCGGAACTTGGCTATAGGTTTCTGCTTGCTGATTCTGCACTGTCGCGGGTCGCCTTGGAGAACTCTTACCCAAAGGTCAGAGGCTGAATGCCATAACTGCTGAAGTGTTCCCCGACTGGAAGGGAACATTCCTGCCTGGCAATTGTTGCACGATGTCCGTTCATCACTTTTTTCGCAGCGTCTGCATGGTCTTGCCAATGTATCATGCTTCGGGACATCCTTTCCTGCAGCGTATGAGATAGACAAGGTTGGCCGAATCGCACGAGTATGTACCACGTACCTGGTGGGTGGTGTTCTCACGTGTAATGGTGGTACCCATGTCGATGATCTGGCACGTCTTGCAGAGATTGCCATGGCAGGGTTGTCGTGGTCACTGTTCTGAAGGCTGGGTAGTTTGCTGCAAACAATGGTCTGTTTGAAGGCAAGTAGTGGGGCTGTGGGAATGACCTTGGCAAGATGTTCGTCTTCATCGATGACGTGTTGAAGGCTGCGAAGAAGATGTTGTAATTTCTCCGCTCCGGAGAAGTACTGGACGACGAAGGGTACTCTGTCAGTTGTGTCCCGTGTTTGTCTTCTGAGGAGGTCGGTGCGTTTTTTTGTTGTGGGCGCGTTGGAACTGTCGATCGATGAGTCAAGCGGCATATCCCGTTCGAGGGTCGTTTAGGAGTCATCGGATCCTTAGGCCATCGTGTCCTCAGCCCAACCATCTTCAGCTGCTTCATCAATGACGTCCCTTCCATCATAAGTTCAGAAGTGGGGATGTTTGCGGATGACTGCACAATGTTCAGCACCATTCGCGACTCCTCAGATAATGAAGCAGTCCGTGTCGAAATGTAGCAAGACCTGGACAATATCCAGACTTGGGCTGACAAGTGGCAAGTTACATTCGTGCCACACAAGTGCCAGGCAATGACCATCTCCTACAAGAGGCGATCTAACCATTGCCCCTTGACATTCAACTGCATTAGCATCACTGAAATCTCACAATCAACATCCTGTCCTGAGTGGAACCTCATGGTCACTGTTACTGAGACTAACTTTCAATCCCGGATTATAATTGAATTTATATTCCACCAGCTACCAGGCTAAATTTGCTTCACTCCTTACAGTATAAAAATACACACCCAAAGTACCAAATTAACTTCTAGAAAAATGGAATTGGAGTACCTAGCTCCAGTGGAAAAGCCAAAACTGGTGCAAGAACAATAATCCAAATGGACTTTTATGGCCCACTGTCAATATATCTTCAGGTGGGGAGGTGCATAAATTAAACCAGGTGGGTAAACCACTGCCTTCCCACCCACCCCTGTGCTGTCAGCATATTACCGTGGGTGGGTATGATGTCAGCCAACCCGCCTGTGCTCGGGCCTATTGAAGCCTTTAACTGACCAACAAATGGCCAATTACTCCTCCGCCTTTTCTACTGACATAAAATTCACCCCGGGGGTTTCTCAGATCCTGAATGACTGTGAGGGCTTTTGACTTTTATAATCGAGTACAACTAAGTGATATACTGCACACAGTAGACTACAAGTTGACTGTTAAACAACAGTACAAAGTTTAAACCTGCAAACTCCGATGGTTTTAATGAACTGTTTTTTCGATAACCTTCGCAGGTTCAGTACTGTAAAGTGTATTCAATGACAATAGGTTTCCTGGCTCGATCTTTGGAAGGTTGGAGAGATGAAAGAGCCCCACATAAGCAACAGTAAGAATAATACCCATAGTGTCCTCGGCCCAACCATCTTCAGCTGCTTAACATCCTGGGTGTTACCATTGATCAGAAACTGAACTGGACTAGCCACATTAATACCATTAATACTGTGGTTATTAGAGCAGATCAAAGGCTAGGAATCCTACAGTGAGTAACTCACTTCCTGATCCCCAAAGCCAATCCACCATCTACAAGGCACAAGTCGGGAGTGTATTGGAATACTTTCCACTTGCCTGGATGAGTGCAGCACCAAAAACACTCAATAAGTTCAACACCATCCAGGACAAAGCAGCTCACTTGATTACTCCCCCTTTCACAAACATTCACTCCCTCCACCACCGACGGACATTGGCGGCCTGTGTACCATCTACAAGATGCCCTGCAGTAACTCGCCAAAGTTCCGTCGGTAGCACCTTCCAAACCCACGACCACTACCATCTAGAAGGGCAAGAGCAGCAGATACCTGGGAATCCCACCACCTAGAGGTTCCCCTCCAAGTCACTCACCACCCCGACTTGGAAATATATCGCCGTTCCTTCACTGTCGCTGGGTCAAATCCTAGTACCTGCTTCCTAACAGTGCTGTGGGTGTACAGTTCAAGAAGGCAGCTCACCACCACCTTCTGAAGGGCAACTAGAGATGGGCAATAATGTTGGCCTAACCAGCGACGCCCAGATCCCGTAAATTTATTTTCTTTTGAAGTAAGAGGTGAGTTGGTAATGCTGGATATTAGGAATTTTTTTGTAAATGAGTCTGCTCTATTACTGGTAGGTACAATTATTTTTAGATCTTTAAGTGATTGAAAGGTTATTGTGCTCAATAGATATCAAGGAGCACAATGTATTTGTAACCTAAAAGGCGACCATTGAAGGGCGGGTTATAGTGCTATGTAGCTTGTATTAAACGCTCTAACACCACACAAGTTTACTTCAGCACAAGAACACTCCATCATTTTATTGGAAATGTTTCAAATGAGCTTTTACAAATAGTATGGCTCAATACATCTTGTGACAAATGCTAGGACTGTGCAATGCACTGTGAGAATAATAAGAGTAGTTATATGTGAGAGAAATTCCAGGTAGCATCAAGCTGACACATTTAGTACATTTTTGAGAAGTAACTCAAGACATTTTAATGCACTTGAGACACATGCATTCTCTCAGTTACTGGGAAAAATCAATCTGCCCTTCACACTGACCTGAGTTTCAAGAACTGGTGCCATTTGATTCTTAATGGATGAAAACTAGCACAAACCTTGTCAATGTGACAACGTGCTAGCAGCAAATCATTTTTTCAGCTAACCGATCGACACAAGGTGAAAAGCAAAAGAGGAAGGAAGTGGAAAAATGAAAGGCTTTTAATTCATTTTTACAGTTTGTAAGCATTTGTAAGCTAGGCTGGCATTTGTTACCCATTACTAATTGCCCTTGAGAAGGTGTTGGTGAGCTGCCTTCTTCAACCGCTGCAGTCCATTGATAAATAGAAGAATTGCAAAAGTCCTTCTCACCTTTGGGGAGATTCAAAAAGCATCTCAGTCCCTTGGTATATTTTGTAAAAGGCTGCAAGGTGAGAGGACTACATAATAACATTTCTACATACATGCGAATGATATGCCATCAATGAACACACGACGAGTGGTGAACGTAACTGAGGCTTTAATAAACTAAACAGAAAGCCTCCTGGCCTTGGATCCCGAACTGGGGCAGCGGCGGAGCCTTGCCACCTTTATACCAAGCCCGGGGAGGCAGAGCCAGCAGGCAGTAGTTTGCCACATTACATATAATAAAGTGGCAGTTTACCACAATATACAGATTATATACTACAGTGGTTCGGATCCAGCAGGGACAAGCCCGGGCATGTAACAGTACAACAGTACAATACAATACAGTGGTTTACCACAGCAAATTAGGAGCAGGAGCAGGCTTCTTGGCACACCCCGGCCCCCTAACTAAGGCCCGAGCACCCTCCTGGGTCTCTGGTCATCCCAGCCCCAAATACTTTCCACTTACCTTATAACCTACCTTCCTGATGGCCTGTCAATTTCAATGGACCGTTAGACTTATCTGATTTGTGGAAGTTGTGGAAGGGGCTGGTTTAGCACAGGGCTAAAGAGCAGGCTTTTAAAGCAGACCAAGGCAGGCCAGCAGCACGGTTCAATTTCCGTACCAGCCTCCCCGAACAGGCGCCGGAATGTGGCACCTAAGGGCTTTTCACAGTAACTTCATTTGAGGCCTACTTGTGACAATAAGCGATTTTCATTTCAGTTCGTTTCATAAAAAAGGGGACATGTCCTCCTTCACTTTTTCAAAGCTAGACTTCCAAGTTGGGCCTTGGGGATGTGCTACACTGCCTGGATCTCACCCAGCCTGAACCAGAAGGCCGGGCGAGACAGAATCGGAAGAAAAACCCAGAAGTAATTGGGCTCGCAGTGGCAATCTGATGCTGATTGCCACTCCGAGGAAGTTTCAGCCTAATATTCCTTTATCAAAGGGTGGTGTGTGCACCTTCTGACAGTAGATTATGGTAAATGAATGTGAATAGTTGGGCTCCTTTGATGGAGCCTACACTTACGTTTCCTCCTTTAGAAAGCTCACATGTATGGAAATTCTCCTTGGGAATCCTAATGGGACTGTAAGGAAAAACAAGGGGTGACAAAGTCCTACCTATAAACCTAAATGGCAGCTAGAAGTAACAAACAGATTGTGAAAAGGATTGAGAAATGGACTCCAACTGATCTTTACTGCCACCTATAGACACTCAATTTATATGGGGATGGTTTGCACATGGCACCATGCAGACTTCATTGTCTCAGAATACTGCGCAGGATGCAGTCGACCTTCATTTTATTATTTATATGAGAATTTGTTCCGTGATGCAGACACAAAAGCAAATGATGAGCAAACAGGGCAGAGACAAGGGACATTGTCTCTATTATGTCCACCATTGTTTGAAGCAAATGGGCATAAACATGGGGCGCATGTTCCATTTAACTTTTCTCTACCTTTCATGGCCACGTACAGTATGGATCTTGGTCCTTCACATTAGTTTCTCAATTAAAACAAAAATCACCATGGGTTGACTTCACGGATCTTTGAAAATTGCGGGTGGGATCTGGAGATGAGAGTCCCGTCCCTATTTCTGACAGATTCATTTTTTATCGGCGGAAAGGGGGTGATTCACACAGGCAGGAACCCAAACAAATTCAATCACCTGAATATAATGTTGCGTTCAAATTGACCCAACATTGGTTGTTCCAAGAGCCTTAACCCACAGTGCTGAATTCACGAATTTATGGAGCAGGTGTAAACACTGTTGAAGGGCAGGAAAGGTTTGTTTAAGTATCATGATCCAAATCATTTAAACCTCCTGCCCTTTAAACCTGAAGACGACCAAATTAAACCATCAATGAGAGTTTTAAAAATGTCTGCTGGACTGCTTTCATTGACAGGTCATCTGGCAGACATTAGAAAAACATTACCATCTGTTGGTGCAATTTCAACAGCATTCTCTGCTAATATTTCACCCCCAAAGGCTCTTACTATGAATGCTTGGTTGAATTTCAAACACTATAATTATCTCAGCAGGAGGTTTGTACACTATTTGATTTACAGATTAAAGAGGCTATTAAAGTATTAGCTGGATTTGATATTTGATGTGGGGTCTGAATAGAAGTTTGTTTTTATAAGCGATTGAAAACTTGAGATTTAAAAACTTTGAATGATTGTCATGAACGGAATAATTTTTACTATGAAGTGTGTATAAGTGAAAGCTGTATTAAATTGTTAGAAGTTTATTTTCTTTATCTGCACACAGCTCCCAAGGTCTACGCATGGTGAATACTGCGTGAGTGCCTATGGAGGTGGCATGGGGATATGAGGCCGTGAGGGGTCAGGGCAAGATAGGACATGGGCAATGCTAGGGAGACATGAGTGAGTATGGATGGGCCATGGGGAAGCTATGAGAGAGCACAGGCGATGGGTGGGTTGAGGGCAAGAAAGCCTTACAGGTTCTAAAAAAAGTGGGACCAAGTCCTGAAGAACCGAAATGGGCCTTCTAACCAGCCCACCTCAGAAATCACCTGCTTCTGGGGGTCAGCGGGCTCAAATCAATCCTTTGCATGCCTCCCCATGTTGTGTTAGGTACACTGGTCTAACACTGGCTGCAACTGGATGCAGCACAGATCAAAACGATACTCCAGGCCTTGAAGTTAGTTCAATCAGGTTTATTGAACTAATAGCACAGTTAGCACAGTTCTCTGTGAGATCGACTCTCTGCTAACTCAAGTGTGGTTACTCTGTCTGACTGAACCAGACTAGCTCGTAGCCACGTGCTGGAGGTGTGAGATTGTCACAGCACCCTTGACTGACTCTCTAGATGTTCATCAGTGGAAAGAGGCAGAGTGTGAATGCCTTGTGTCTTTTATAGTCAGATCCCACCCCTGAGTGTCCTGCCTGCTTATTGGTCATGTCCTGTTCTCTGTGTCCATTAGCTGCTTGTCTGTATATCATTATGTGTGTGTCTGCATATCATGACACCCCAGAGCAACAATTGGGTTTAATGGGGCCCTATAAACTGAGGCAGACCTGCCAAGTCAGGAAACTTCCTGACTCGGGCCACCTGTCTTAGTAATGAAAGTCTAGCTCCATGTCTGCCCTGGCATTGACCCAGATTCTTCTAAGGAACAAAGCTAATGACACACCTTTTGGTTTTCTTTAACCTTGACACCATATTTGGGCAATAACTAAGAAGCCAATTTGTTGCCTGACTAATTCCTTTTGTTCTTGAAATATTTCCTTTAAATTCACTAATTCTTTCAGATATTCCTCGACCGCCTGTTTGAACATGCCAAATATTTTAAAGTATTTAAGTAAAGGTTAAATTGGGAAAACTTAAAATCAATAAGTTCAAATAGGACTTTCCAGTGTTACTAACAAACATGTCCATGTGAAATTCCTCTATCTGTTGTGTTACAGCGGAGGGTTTGAACAGTGGACAGTGTACTATGAATGTATTAACATGTTGATTTTTGCTATCAGGAAGCACAACCTGTACCCAGAAGATTGTACTTGTTTGGAAACATTGAATTCTCATTACACATTGCAGTCAAATTTTATCTATTTGTCACCAGCACCACTATTTACACATTTGCCAGTTAGATAATTGTTTTATAAGAATAGGCTCAAAATAAAATGCCTTTCTTCAATTTACAAATCATGCAAACAGAAGCGAAGTAATTAGACTACAAGTCATTTCAGATATAAGATAGTGAAAGACCATAGGCTGGATTTTCTGCTGTCGGGATTCTCTGTTGCGTCAGCAGCGCACCCACGCCCGCGAATTCCCGACGGTGTGGGCTGCCCACAACGGGAAATTCCATTGGCCAGCCAGCAGGACGGAGAATCCGGCTGCCGGCGGGGGCATGCCACAACAGAAAACTGGTGCGGCGGGACGGAGAATCCCACCTCATATTTGGGGGTAACACAATGGGCTGGATTCTCCGATTTTGAGCCTAAGTGTGGCGTTTTACGTGAAAAAAACCGGCGCTGGCCCCTCACCGATCCTGCGACTGGTAAGGGGCTAGCAGCCGCACTGTGTAAAACTCCCGGTTCCCACGAAATAAACGGACGGAGAATGGGCGGGTCCTTGGTCGCGCATGCGCACGACGATGAAATGCAGTGGTCGCGTCGTAAAACATAGCACGGCCGTGCGCGAACCCGACCTGACAGCCCCCAGCAGTCCCCCCAGCCCTCGGAGAAGTTCCCCCTGGCCAGCAGCACGGCTCCCGCCCAACTGTGGCGGCTTTGGACACAGTCCGCAGCCTCCACGCCGGGTTCCCAACTGGTGAGACCACACGTCAACCGCGCAGTCGGGAACTCGGCCTATCAGGGGTGGAGCATTGGGGGAGGGCCTTCAGGTGACATTCTGAGGCCATCCCAACTTCGTGCAGTGCGTGACGCAATGACACCATTTCGGAGGGGCCGGAGCATACAAAACCTGCGTCAAATAGGCGCCGCCCTCGATTTCGGCGCCAAAAGGGATTCTCTGCCCGATCGCCGATTACGAAGTCGCCGTCGGGAAACGGTGAATCCCGCCCAAGATTTTTCACTAACAATGATTAAAATCTGTATCTTGTTCCTGCGTCTGCTTTTGCTATTTCTCTTTGGTACTTTATTTTGTTTATTTTTTTCTCCCCATTGCTTAGTGATGCACTATCAATTACCACAAAGATGAGAGTAGTGGAATAATCGAGGCTTTATTGAGCAAGATGTTGTGCCTCCTGTAGCTGGAACCAGAATGGCTGCAGCACAGGAGAGCACACACATTAATACGCTGCCTACTGGGCGGAGCCAGCAGACAGGGATTTATCCTTGTACCTCTACTATATGGGCAGTGCCGTAATACATATAATATACTACTAGTGGTGACTACCACATTCACCCCTCTGTTAAAAAAAGTGTCCGGCGGGGGTGGTGGAAAACATTACAAGTTAAGTCTGTCGGGGGCCTTGACCCTCCTCTGCAATCGCCTCAGTCCTGGTGGTGATGTGGGCGCCGACTTGGTCACCTGCGACTCCGGGAGCGTGTTGTCCTCGTCTTCGTCACCCCTGAGTGGAACCAGTGGGAGGACGGTTCCTGCTGGGGTTGGGGCTGCGGTGAGGTTCGCTGGAGGGAGGATGAGTGGCGCAGGGGTGAATGAGGCAACCGGAGGGGGGGGGCGGTGTCAGGTCGTGGGTCGTGGGTGGGGATCCAGCTGGTGCCAGGTCCCGGAGGGGGACCTTGTCCTGGCGCCCGTTGGGGTGTGCCACGTAGGCGTACTGCGGGTTACCATGTAAGTGGTGGACTTTTTCGACCAAGGGGTCCGACTTATGGGTCCGCACATGCTTCCGAAGGAGGACGGGTCCAGGAACTGTCAGCCATGTTGGGAGCGAGACCCCAGAGGTGGACTTCCTGGGGAAGGCAAACACGCGTTCGTGAGGGGTCTTGTTAGTCGCGGTGCAGATGAGCGATCGGATTGAGTGGAGCGCGTCGGGAGGACCTCCTGCCAGCGGGAGATTTTTAGACCGCAGAACCAGCAGGACGGCCTTCCAGACCGTCCCGTTCTCCCTCTCCACCTGCCTGTTTCGCCGGGGGTTGTAGTTGGTCGTCCTGCTCGAGGCGATGCTCTTGCTCAGCAGGAACGGACACAGCTCATCGCTCATAAAAGAGGATCCACGATCGCTGTGGATGTAGGTGGGGAAACCGAACAGAGTGAAGATGCCGTGCAGGGCTTTAATTACCGTGGCAGAAGTCATATCGGGGCATGGGATGGCAAAAGGGAATCGGGAGTACTCATCAATCACGTGTTGCGGTCGGTGGAGGGGAGGGGCCCTTTGAAGTCCACGCTGAGGCGTTCAAAAGGGCAGGAGGCCTTCACCAAGTGTGCTCGATCTGGCCTGTAGAAGTGTGGCTTGCACTCTGCGCAGACCTGGCAGTCTCTGGTGACGGTCCAGACCACCTCAATGGAGTAGGGCAGGTTGAGGGCCTTGATGAAATGGAAGAACCGGGTGACCCCCGAGTGGCAGAGGTCATAGTGGAGAGCCCGGAGTCGGTCCACTTGTGCGCTGGCACATGTACCGCGGGATAGGGCATCAGGGGGCTCATTGAGCTTGATACAAAATCTCGTCATTATAGGTGGAGAGCTCGATCATCCACCTCAAGATCTTGCAATTTTTGATCTTGCCCCGCTGTGTATTATTAAACATGAAGGCAACCGACCATTGGTCAGTGAGGAGAGTAAATCTCCTGCCGGCCAGATAATGCCTCCAATGTCTCACAGCTTCCACAATGGCTTGGGCCTCCTTTTCCACAGAGGAGTGCTGAATTTCGGACGCATGGAGGGTGCGGGAAAAGAAGGCCTCTGGCTGCCTGCCTGGTTGAGGGTGGCGGCCAGAGCCACCCTCAACCAGGGTGGTTTCCCCACTCTGTTTGGTTTCCCCACCTACATCCTCAGCGATCGGGGATCCTCTTTAATGAGCGATGAGCTGCGTCAGTTCCTGCTCAGCAAGGGCATCGCCTCGAGCATGACGACCAGCTACAACTGATGCATCGCTCTCCATCTGGAAGGGGGGGGGACTCGTCGACCGCATCGTGGCCTTGGCGATGTCTGCCTTGATGCGGTTGAAGGCCTGGCGGGCCTCAGCCGCCAGGGGGAAAACTGTGGACTGAATGAGTGGGCGGGCCTTGTCCGCATAATTAGGGGCCCACTGGGCGTAATAGGAGAAAAACCCCAGGAAACGTTTCAGGGCCTTGGGGCAGTGGGGGAGAGGGAGTTGCATGAGGGGGCACATGCGGTCGGGGTCGGGCCCTCGGACTCCAGTTTCCACGACATAGCCAAGGATGGCTAAGTGGTTGGTGCGGAACATGCATTTCTCCTTTTTGTATGTGAGATTAGCGGTCTGGAGAAATTTTTGGAGGTTCGCGTCGTGGTCCTGCTGATCGTGGCCGCAGATGGTGACGTTATCTAGGTACGGGAAGGTGGCCCGCAGTCCGTACTGGTCAACCATTCGGTCCATCTCTCGTTGGAAGACCGAGACCCCATTAGTGACGCCGAAGGGTACCCTAAGGAAGTGATAGAGGCGGCCATCTGCTTCGGACGCAGTGTATTGGCGGTCCTCCAGGTGGATGGGGAGCTGGTGGTAGGCGGACTTCAAGTCCATTGTGGAAAAGACTCGATACTGCGCAATCGGATTGACCATGTCAAATATGCATGGGAGAGGGTACGCGTCGAGCTGCGTGTACCAATTGATGGTCTGACTGTAGTCGATGACCATCCTGTGCTTCTCCCCAGTCTTCGCAACCACCATTTGAGCTCTCCAGGGGCTGTTGCTGGCCTCAGTGACCCCTTCCTGCAGAAGCCGTTGGACCTCAGACCTGATGAAGGTCCTGTCTTGGGCACTGTCCCGTCTGCTCCTGGTGGCGACAGGTTTGCAATCCGGGGTGAGGTTCGCAAACAAGGAGGGTGGGTCGACCTTAAGGGTCGTGAGGCTGCAGACAGTGAGGGGTGTAGGGGTCTACCGAATTTTAAAGTTAGGCTTTGGAGATGGCACTGAAAATCCAGGCCAAGTAACAAGGCAGCACAGAGGTGGGGGAGGACGTAGAGCCGGAAGTTGCTGAACTCTACGCCCTGGACGGTGAGGGGCGCGATGCAGTACCCCCGGATTTCCACAGAATGGGATCTGGAGGCCACGGAGATTTTCTGGGTGTACCGGGAGGGAGCAGCGCCTTACCGTAGTGGGGTGGATGAAGCTCTCTGTGCTCCCGGAGTCAAAAGGGCAGGTCGTCTCGTGCCCATTGATCTTCACCGTCGTCGTCACGGTCGCGAGGTTGCGGGGCCGGGACTGATCCAGGGTGACAAAGGCGAGCTGCGGCAGATGCTGGGAGGTCCCGGGCTGGTCAGCGGTGGTGGAGGTAGCGGCGGGTGATGAACGGCCAGACGAGCAGTGGTCCTGTGACGCCGTCCAAAATGGTGCCGAAACTGCCTGGCAGTCACAGTTCCTACCTAGGATGTGCAGGGCACGCCACGATCGTCCAGAGACTTCCCGGGGAGTTGCTGTCTCGTGGCCAGGAGGTGCCTGGCGTAAACATGATTGACTGGTCGAACGTAATGTCCTTTCAGAAGCTCCATTGCTTCGGAGTAGGTGGCAACATCTCGGATGAGAGGAAAATGTCAGGGCTCACCCGTGAATAGAGGACTTGGAGCTTCTGCGAGTCCGAGGGTTCCTACACAGCTGTTCAGAGGTAGCTTTCAAAGCAGGCTAGCCAGTGGTCAAAGGCGGACGTAGCGTTGGCTGCTGCGGGCTCAGCTGCAGGCGATCAGGCTTGATGCGGAGATCCATCGTTTAAAAAAAGTCTTGCTCAATAAATTGATGCACTATCAATTACCAAAAAGATGAGAGTAGAGGAATAATCAAGGCTTCATTGAGCAAAGATGTTGTGCCTCCTGTAGCTGGAACCAGAATGGCTGCAGCACAGAAGAGCACACACATTTATACGCTGCCTACTGGGCAGAGCCAGCAGGCAGGGATTTACCCTTGTCCCTCTAATATACGGGCAGTGCCATAATACATGTAATATAGTAGTAGTGGTAACTACCACACTTAGTAATGCTCTACTTCTGTGAACTTAATGATCAATGAAGTGAGGTGAGGTTAGGACTGGTGAATGGAACAGTCTGTTTTAGGGCATCCAGCATGAGGAACTTTCAGATTAGTGCTAAATATAAACCAATCGCTGTGAGGAAATGGGTTGGGAAGATCCAAACTAATTTCACATACAGCCCTTGCAATCCGCATACAGAGGGTCCTTTCATCTCATCAATTTGGCCTGGATTTAAAGCTGGTTCTCAGAGGTAAACCCTTAATGTCTGAACCAGTGCATCATCAAAGTTCCATTCCTCTTGTATTTTTAGCACGTTCCTCCGTAGCACTGGTGCAACAAAATACATATCAAGCTTTAAAAAAAAAATAATGATTAAGCCCACACTGCAGAAAAATATGTAATATCTTCTCAGGCGCCTCTAATTTAATTAATAGATCATTTTCAATGTTGCCTACTTTGGTTCGCAATCTAATTTATTTAGGGATATGGGTCAGCATTAGTAAAGCCAAATAGACTTTCACGGTCACATATAATTAAATCATGCAAAAGTAGCGCACAGACTGGTGAGGAGAAGTGGCATACAGGTCAGTTTCAAGCACGGCCAGAATGAATGATTGGTTACTTTGAACTACCAGTGCACGATAACAGTGCTTCGGAAAAGTGTGCAGCTTCTGCCCTCGTACAGCTAAGCAAAAGTTTGACCCGTCCTGGCAATGTCCTTTCTACTGCCCGTGTGGGGTGCTAGGTCCTTGGGTGATGACTATAGCAAGGGCAAAACAAAGAGAGAATGGAGACAGAGTGAGGGAATGGGGAGACATTTATCAAACATTGTGCAGAGCACAAGTAAAGGCAGAAAGACCAACATGGATTTTAGAAACTGCAATAAAAAGCAGACAATGCACAGAAAGATGTTGATGCTGCAGACACTGACAAGTCGTCCTGTATCTGTTGGGTTTTGCTTGTATGTTCAAGCACAGATCAGAAGTAAGACTTTAGATATTTTGTATTTTTATCTAAAATCTTGAGAGCAACATTTTTTGTCACATCTGAATATCAATATTATTGTCATATTACATCGACTTTATGTATCATGATGCGTAGAATGATACCTTTAGCTACCTAGCCCTGGATACCAAGAATTGCTCAGGGTGTTGAGTGTCTATGGTTCAAAGGTTAACCAAATTGTGCCTCAAAGCAAACACATCTTCCTGTTCTGAAAAACATCCTAATCTATTGAATTTGAGTGCATGCTATATTGCATAATCCTTCTACAGTTATTTGTGGGTTATTTGTTAAAAATAGATACCAGCGGAATAACAGCATTTCAACAGACATTTGTGGATTGGTTGAGAGGGAGGATTATGCTCCAGAGACGTGGAAAGCAAGAAAGAAATCTCAGATTACAACTGGTGGGATATGATTAAACAAGTGTGTCACTACCCTCCTGCTGTTTCCTCAGCTCAATTTGGGCCTGCAACAATTGGTTTCTTAGTTCCTCCAGTTTCCCCCCCACTGGTTGCAATAAGTGCACAAGTGTGATTTGGAGACGTCCCATCTGCTGAAGGGGTGAACACTAACTGAGGGCAATGATTTGGCATTAGTGACGTGGATGTAGAATGTAGACTGTGTTGAGAAGTGTGCCTGTGAGGTGGAGGAGGTTGGAATAGGAGTGCACGAAGGAGAGTAGGAAAGGATAAGGCAACCATTTGTTGTTTTACCGTCAGAAGTGGATTTGTGAGCAGGTAAAAAAAATAAAGCGGAGAAATAAATAATATTATGCATCAATCACTATCATGTCTTTGTGTTAGTGTTATTGGCCAGGGTTTAGAAAACTCCAAAGTATATCATGGAGTTCACCTGACCTACAACTGTTTATTGATTTTGGTTACGATGAGCACAAGAACCTGCTGTTCAGGTGTTATTCAACAGAGTTCTTAGATGCTTTTTAATCAAAAAAACAAGCTACGAATTTAGTTGACATCTGTATAAGCACACACAGTAAGAATTATTATCAACTACAAACATAAAGCCCCCACACAGCTAAAGTAATCTATGTATAACCCTTAATAAATTCCCCCTTTAACTGTTCCAATTCAATAACAAGATCCCATAAATCAAAAACCTCTTTTTACCAAAACAGCAGGTAACTATACTCATTGGGTTTCTTCCTTGGAATAACTCTTTGAAATTGAAAATAGAGAGACAGACCAAAATACTTCTCTGTCTGAATCCACAGCAGCCAAATGTGAAAATGAAAGTAAAAACTCACAGAGCCACAAACCAAATCCAAAACCCAAAGCGCAAATAAAACTCCATAGACCCACAGCTCAGCTCCACCCACACAATGACATCACTGAAGCCATGTGATAAGACAAAAACATTTCTGAAAAGGACACTCCCATGACAGTTAGTGAGCAAATGCAAACATGACACCTTTTTTTTCCAAGTCAGGATGGTGAGTGACTTTGAGGGGAACTTACAGATGGTGGTTGTTATGAATCCCTCGGGGGGCCATGGACTATGCACAACAAGATTCCCCGCCTTTACCACAGAGTATGAACTCCCCAGTTAATTGGGGACAGGATTTCCCCTAAACAAGGGGGAGCCCCTCAGTATAAAAAGTGGCCTGGGTGCAGGTCGAGGAGGGTGGCCATTTGGGGAGGGGAGATGTTTGCTCTGTAATTATTGTATATACCATAATAAATCTTTGTTCATTCCTATCCTACCGTGCGTTCCTGCGTCTCTTCTGTTGGATTCTACAGTCCAAAGTTAGGGCAGCACGGTAGCATTGTGGATAACACAATTGCTTCACAGCTCCAGGGTCCCAGGTTCGATTCCGGCTTGGGTCACTGTCTGTGCGGAGTCTGCACATCCTCCCCGTGTGTGCGTGGGTTTCCTCCGGGTGCTCCGGTTTCTTCCCACAGTCCAAAGATGTGCAGGTTAGGTGGATTGGCCATGATAAATTGCCCTTCGTGTCCAAAATTGCCCTTAGTGTTGTTGTGTGGGGTTAGTGGGTTATGGGGATAGGGTGGAGGTGTTGACCTTTCGTAGGGTGCTCTTTCCAAGAGCCGGTGCAGAGTCGATGGGCTGAATGGCCTCCTTCTGCACTGTAAATTCTATAGTTCTATGATACAGTGGTGTTCTGTGCATCGGCTACCTTTGTCCTTCTAGATGGTGGCAGTTAGGGATTTGGAAGGTGCTGTCTACGGAGTCTTGGTGAGGTCCTGCAGTGCATCTTGTAGATGGTGCACACGGCTGCCACTGTGTGTACATGGTGGAGAGAGTAAATGCTTGTGGATGGGGTGCCAATCGTGCGGACTGCTTTGTCCAGATGGTATTGAGCTTCTCGAGTGTTGTTGAAGCTTCACTCATCCAGGCAAGTGGGGAGTAGTCCATCACACTCCTGACTTGTGCCCGGTGGACAGGCTTTGGTGAGTTAGGAGGTGAGTTACTCGTTGCAGGATTCCTAGCCTCTGACCTGTTCTTGTAGCCACAGTATTTTTATGACTAGCCCAGATCAGTTTCAAGTCAATGGGAACCTGACTATTTATAACTTTGGCCAGTTAGATTATTGTTTCGAAGATGCTGCCCTAAAAGTCTTTCTTTAGTTTACAAGTTAGGCAAACAGAAGTTAAATAGTTAAACTATAAATCTTTTCAGATATTAATCTTTCACTGATGATATCTAAAATTAATATCTGGTTCCTGTGTCTCCTTTGCCATTTCTCTTTGGTACTTCATTTGGTTCATTTTATTCCCCATTACTTTGTAATACTCTTCTTCAGAGAACTTAATGATCAATGGAGGGAGATGATCTTAGCACTGGTGAATGGAACACACTGTTTCAGGACACCCAGTATCAGCATCAGGAACTTTCAAGATCAACGCTAAATACAAACCGATAGCTAAGAGGAATTGGGTTCATGAGCATTCATCACAATCACTACTGGATGAATGACACCATGTTTCCTGCTCCCTTCCTGTGTAAACACCTGTGTTGGAGGGAGGGGGGAGGGGAAGGGCAGAGGGAACCTGCCACAATCCGAATGGCTGTTGTGCAGAAATATAACACTGGGAGCAACATTAATTGCTTCGATGTGAGATTGCTGCCCCTTTCTCAGGTGGAAGCCCCTTCTTGGAGAACTGCTGACAGATGACATTGGATGACCCGCAGCTGTGTAGTCCTAAGAGTGCCAGTTCTGAGTGGTGGCCACTGCTGGGACTGCGGGCAGTCCTAACTCATTAATAAAGGGGCACAACTTAACGGTAGGATCCGGTGTCCATGTTCAAGAGGACAGGGGAAGATTTAAGAGGTGTTGAAAAGGGTGGGTTGCCTCCAATGTGCCCTGGGCTCACAGCAGAGGACTCCCCTCCTTGCCTGACACCAGCCCACACAGCTAAATCAGACAGACTTCCTACCTGGCATGGGCTTCCACCCGCTGCCCAAAAATACCGCTCGTGACTTAAGAGCCTCAATAATACCCAAGGGCACACAGGCTGGCACCCTGTAAAATCCAACCCTACCTGTTTCTGTTAGTACATATGAAAATTAAATGAAAGTTGGTCAAGTTTAAACCTTCATTTGAGGACATCAATCCAAGTTCAAAATTCCAGTCATGCATTAGAGGTTATTCACTGGAAAGGCAGCTTGACTCATTATTTATTCATAGGAGTTTGCCATCCAGTTTAAAAAGGAAATTCAGAATATTGCCACTCCATAATTGTTAGGTTTGCGACCTAATAAGTGTAAAAGGAACAAAACTTAAAATTGTTTCAATGGATAGGTTCTTCAGGACTGTGGATTCATGTTGAGTGAACTGTGAACCAGCACAGTCAATAATCTCGAGTCATACTAGCTGGCATTGTTGTCAGGTAAGGGCTCAATTTGCACCCAATGAGGAACAGAGCTATTGAAGATGGTATCTGGTCTGCACTCGGACCCTCCAATCACACTAATGAGTGAAACTCTGGTAAATCCTATAACATAGCTTTCTAGGGCACCGAGTAAATATGAGAAGATTCAGGGGGCAGTTTGGAACTGTTTTTTGTGACATTTTATTCTATCTATTTGGAAAGTGAAGTTGAGATCACAGTCAGGTCAGCCATGATCTTATTGAATGGTGTTACAGGCTCGAGGGGCTGAATGGCCTGCTCTGGCTCCTAAGTCCCATGTTCCAATTTGCACTCACACTTCTGAAAATGTTGAAAAAAAACACAAGTCATCCGTGATTACCTCTTGTTGGAATGGACCTGGTTTTGAAAGCAGTGACATCCATTCGAGTTGACCCGTGTAATGTTATGAGTGCTTCTAGCTGGCACAGATATCGGGGGTGGATTTAATGTGAAAACATTGAGACATGTGTAGCAGAGTGCTGTCGTAGTTCAGGAGTCCAAGTATTAAAAGTCAGCATTGATGTGTTGTGTCCTCTGGGATAACACAGGCTGCAACTGGATGCAGCTTTAACCAAAACATACTCCAAACCTTGAAGTTAGTTCAATCTGATTTATTGAACCAGTAGCACAGTTACCACGGTTCTCTATGAGTTTGATACTCTGCTAACCTAAGTGTGGTTACTCTGTCTGACTGAACCAGACTAGCTCTTAGCCACGTGCTGGAGGTGTGATACTGTACATACGCCCTGACTCACTCTGCAGATGTTCATCAGTGGAAAGAGACGGAGTGTGAGTGCCTCGTGCCTTTTATAGTGAGATGCCACCCCTGAGTGTCCTGCCTGCTCATTGGTCATGTCCTGTTCTCTGTGTTCATTAGCTGCCTGTCTGTATATCATTATCTGCATATCTGCATATTATGACACCTCCCCTTTCTTTTTTTATGTTTTGTTGGCACATGGGAGCGTACTTACATGTGGTGGCATATATTAATATATTTACAAGCGGTGGCATATGTGAACGTATTTAAATGTGAAGACAGCTGTCTAATGTGAGAAAACAGAACATAGCAAACAAAACAAATGTTCATAAGTCCAGTCTCTGGGGCTTGCGTCTGATCCTTGTCGACTGCCAGAGAGGTGGTGATGGGGACGACAGCGCCTTGACAAGCGGGATGAAAGCCTGACTGGTGGCCTCATAGTTCGAGGTATCTGGAGGTGGCAAAACAACGGACGGAAACGGAGAAGAACGCGGTTGCGGGCAGGCAACTTTGCGCAGTGCCCATCTGTTTTGTCGCACAACAGAACCATCAGCCATACGTACAACATACGAGCGGGGCGCAGCCTGTCGAACAACAACAGCTGGAGCAGTCCAGCCACCTCCGGTATCTTGATCCTGACAGTGTCTGCTGGGGATAACACGGGCAAATCGGTGGCATGAGCATCATAGCCCTGCTTTTGCTGGTTTCGGAGCTGCTGCACCTTCTGCAGCACCAGGAGGTGATCCAGGTTGGGCAAGTGTATGGCTGGAAGTGTCGTCCGCAGGTCCCTGTTCATCAGGAGTTGAGCCTACGACATGCCAGTGGACAGTGGGGTCACCCTGTACGCAAGCAGCGCGAGTTAGATGTCAGAAGAAGAATCCGCGGCCTTGCAGATGAGCTGTTTCACAATGTGCACCCCTTTTTCAACCTTCTCATTGGACTGCGGACAGTGTGGGCTGGAAGTGACATGTTTGAAATGGTATGACTTGGCAAACATAGACCACTCGTGGCTGTTGAAGCACGGGCCATTGTCACTCAGGACGGTGAGTGGGATACCATGCCAGGAGAACGTCACCTTACAGGCCTTGATGACGGTCCGAGATGTGAAGTCTGAGAGCTTCACGACTTCAGGGTAATTGGAGAAATAGTCAATAATCAACACGTAGTCACGACCACAAAAGAGGTCGATGCCAACCTTGGACCATGGGGAGGTCTCGCTTTCATGCTGCTGGAGCGTCTCCTTGCTCTGCGCTTGCTGGAAGCGTTGACAGGTCACACAGTTGAGGACCATGTTCGAGATGTCCTGGCTAATACCGGGCCAGTAGACAGCCTGCCTGGCTCTGCGTCTGCACTTCTCGACGCCTTGGTGTCCCCCATGGATTTGGCGGAGCACCAAGCTCTGGAGACTGAGTGGAATGACAATCCGGTCCAGCTTGAGGAGGATACCATCAATCACCGTCAGGTCATCCTTTACATTGTAAAATTGAGGGCATTGCCCTTTCTGCCAGCCATTAGCGAGGTGGTGCATGACACGCTGCAAGACGGGGTCTTTGGCTGTCTCCTCGCGGATACGAACCACCTTCTCATCAGACGCCGGGAGGGTGCTAGCACACAGCTGCACCTGTGATTCAATCTGCCGGATGATTTCCAGTGGTTCACTAGGCAATGTGATGGAGCGGGACAATGCAACAGCGATGATGAGCTCTTTGCCAGACGTGTACACTAAGTCAAAGTTGTACCTTCTGAGTTTCAGGAGGATGCGCTGCAACCGAGGCGTCATGTCGTTCAGGTCCTTGTGGATAATGTGGACCAGAGGCCTATGATCTGTCTCGACAGTGAATGTCGGCAGGCCGTAGACATAGTCGTTTATGGGCAGCACGGTAGCATTGTGGATAGCACAATTGCTTCACAGCTCCAGGGTCCCAGGTTCGATTCCGGCTTGGGTCACTGTCTGTGCGGAGTCTGCACATCCTCCTACTGGGACAGTGGGGCTCTGAGGCACAGCAGACAGGGAGAAGTTGCTGAACACAGCAGGTCTGGTGGCCTGAAGTGCAAATGTTTTAAGGCAAGAAGTATTACGGGTAAGGCAGATGAACTTAGAGCTTGGATTAGTACTTGGAACTATGATGTTGTTGCCATTATAGAGACCTGGTTGAGGGAAGGGCAGGATTGGCAGCTAAACGTTCCAGGATTTAGATGTTTCAGGCGGGATAGAGGGGGGGTGTAAAAGGGGTGGCGGAGTTACGCTACTGGTTAGGGAGAATATCACAGCTGTACTGCGGGAGGACACCTCAGAGGGCAGTGAGGCTATATGGGTAGAGATCAGGAATAAGAAGGGTGCAGTCACAATGTTGGGGGTTTACTACAGGCCTCCCAACAGCCAGCAGGAGATAGAGGAGCAGATAGGTAGACAGATTTTGGAAAAGAGTAAAAACAACAGGGTGGTGATGGGAGACTTCAACTTCCCCAATATTGACTGGGACTCACTTAGTGCCAGGGGCTTAGACGGGGCGGAGTTTGTAAGGCGCATCCAGGAGGGCTTCTTAAAACAATATATGGATGATAATGGCATAGTGTAGGTTAGATGGCTTTTGTTTCGGTGCAACATCGTGGGCCGAAGGGCCTGTACTGCGCTGTATCGTTCTATGTTCTATGTTCTAATATGTAGACAGTCCAACGAGGGAAGGGGCGGTACTGGACCTGGTATTGGGGAATGAGCCCGGCCTGGTGGTAGAAGTTTCAGTAGGGCAGCATTTCGGGAACAGTGACCACAATTCAGTAAGTTTTAAAGTGCTGGTGGACAAGGATAAGAGTGGTCCTAGGATGAATGTGCTAAATTGGGGGAAGGCTAATTATAACAATATTAGGCGGGAACTGAAGAACATAGATTGGGGAGGATGTTTGAGGGCAAATCATCATCTGACATGTGGGAGGCTTTCAAGTGTCAATTGAAAGGAATTCAGGACCGGCATGTTCCTGTGAGGAAGAAGGATAAATACGGCAATTTTCGGGAAGCTTGGATAACGAGAGATATTGTAGGCCTCGTCAAAAAGAAAAAGGAGGCATTTGTCAGCGCTAAAAGGCTGGGAACAGACGAAGCCTGTGTGGAATATAAGGAAAGTATGAAGGAACTTAAGCAAGGAATCAGGAGGGCTAGAAGGGGTCCCGGAAAGTCATTGGCAAATAGGGTTAAGGAAAATCCCAAGGCTTTTTACACGTACATAAAAAGCAAGAGGGTAGCCAGGGAAAGGATTGGCCCACTGAAGGATAGGCAAGGGAATCTATGTGTGGAGCCAGAGGAAATGGGCGAGGTACTAAATGAATACTTTGCATCAGTATTCACCAAAGAGAAGGAATTGGTAGATGTTGAGTCTGGAGAAGGGTGTGTAGATAGCCTGGGTCACATTGAGATCCAAAAAGATGAGGTGTTGGATGTCTTAAAAAATATTAAGGTAGATAAGTCCCCAGGGCCTGATGGGATCTACCCCAGAATACTGAAGGAGGCTGGAGAGGTAATTGCTGAGGCCTTGACAGAAATCTTTGGATCCTCACTGTCTTCAGGTGATGTTCCGGAGGACTGGAGAATAGCCAATGTTGTTCCTCTGTTTAAGAAGGGTAGCAAGGATAATCGAGGGAACTACAGACCAGTGAGCCTTGCTTCAGCGGTAGGGAAATTACTGGAGAGAATTCTTCAAAACAGGATCTACTCCCATTTGGAAGCAAATGGACGTATTAGTGAGAGGCAGCATGGTTTTGTGAAGGGGAGGTCGTGTCTCACTAACTTGATAGAGTTTTTCGAAGAGGTCCAAAGATGATTGATGCAGGTAGGGCAGTGGATGTTGTCTATATGGACTTCAGTAAGGCCTTTGACAAGGTCCCTCATGGTAGACTAGTACAAAAGGTGAAGTCACACGGGATCAGGGGTGAGCTGGCAAGGTGGATACAGAACTGGCTAGGTCATAGAAGGCAGAAAGTAGCAATGGAAGGATGCTTTTCTAATTGGAGGGCTGTGACCAGTGGTGTTCCACAGGGATCAGTGCTGGGACCTTTGCTGTTTGTAGTATATATAAATGATTTGGAGGAAAATGTAACTGGTCTGATTAGTAAGTTTGCAGACGACACAAAGGTTGGTGGAATTGCGGATAGCGATGAGGACTGTCAGAGGATACAGCAGGATTTAGATTGTTTGGAGACTTGGGCGGAGAGATGGCAGATGGAGTTTAATCCGGACAAATGTGAGGTTATGCATTTTGGAAGGTCTAATGCAGGTAGGGAATATACAGTGAATGGTAGAACCCTTAAGAGTATTGAAAGTCAGAGAGATCTAGGTGTACAGGTCCACAGGTCACTGAAAGGGGCAACACAGGTGGAGAAGGTAGTCAAGAAGGCATACGGCATGCTTGCCTTCATTGGCCGGGGCATTGAGTATAAGAACTGGCAAGTCATGTTGCAGCTGTATAGAACCTTAGTTAGACCACACTTGGAGTATAGTGTTCAATTCTGGTCGCCACACTACCAGAAGGATGTGGAGGCTTTAGAGAGGGTGCAGAAGAGATTTACCAGAATGTTGCCTGGTATGGAGGGCATTAGCTACGAGGAGCGGTTGAATAAACTTGGTTTGTTCTCACTGGAACGACGGAGGTTGAGGGGCGACCTGATAGAGGTCTACAAAATTATGAGGAGCATAGACAGAGTGGATAGTCAGAGGCTTTTCCCCGGGGTAGAGGGGTCAATTACTAGGGGGCATAGGTTTAAGGTGAGAGGGGCAAGGTTTAGAGTAGATGTACGAGGCAAGTTTTTTTACACAGAGGATAGTGGGTGCCTGGAACTCGCTGCCGGAGGAGGTGGTGGAAGCAGGGACGATAGTGACATTTAAGGGACATCTTGACAAATACATGAATAGGATGGGAATAGAGGGATACGGACCCAGGAAGTGTAGAAGATTGTAGTTTAGTCGGGCAGCATGGTCGGCACGGGCGTGGAGGGCCGAAGGGCCTGTTCCTGTGCTGTACATTTCTTTGTTCATTGTGGGTTTCCTCCAGGTGCTCCGGTTTCCTCCCACAGTCCAAAGATGTGCAGGTTAGGTGGATTGGCCATGATAAATTGCCCTTAGTGTCCAAAATTGCCCTTAGTGTTGGGTGGGGTTATGGGGATAGGGTGGAGGTGTTGACCTTGGGTAGGGTACTCTTTCCAAGAGCCGGTGCAGACTCGATGGGCCGAAGGCCTCCTTCTGTGCTGTATATTCTATGATAATCTATGATAATCTATGAAATTTGAGAATGCCAGTGAGAAGACACAGGCATTCCTTCTCTATTTGCGCATATCTTGTTTCGGTGGGCGTCATGGCCCTCGATGCGTAGACTACCGGTGCCCAAGATGAAGTGTCATCGCGTTGAAGCAGCACCCCACCGATGCCATCCTGGCTCGTATCTGTCGAGATCTTCGTCTCCCTGTCTGGGTCAAAAAATCCCAAGACAGGTGCAGTGGTGAGCTTGGCGTTCAGCTCCAACCACTCTGCCTGATGTGCTGCCTTCCACTCAAAGGCAGTGGACTTTTTTTACTAGGTTTCGTAGGGCCATCGTGTGTGAGGCCAGGTTTGGGATGAACTTGCCCAGAAAATTGACCATGCCCAGGAAGCGCAACACAGCCTTCTTGTCTTCAGGGGCCTTCATGGCTTCAATGGCCCTGACCTTTTCTGTGTCCGGGCGCACGCCCTGCTGAGAGATCTGGTCACCTAGGAACTTGAGTGTCGACATGCCAAAGCAACATTTGGATCTGTTCAGCTTCAGGCCATTGGCATGGACATGGCGGAATACCTGCTGGAGACGGGAAACATGCTCTTCAGGGGTCGTGGACCATATTATGACGTCGTCCCCGTACACACGAACCCCTTCAATGCCCTCCATCATCTGCTCCATGATGCGATGGAAGATCTCCGATGCCGAGACAAAGCCAAACGGCATGCGATTATAGCAGTATCTGCCAAACGGTGTGTTGAAGGTGCAGAGCCTTCTGCTGGGCTCATCCAGCTGGATTTGCCAAAATCCATGTGACGCATCTAACTTGGTGAAAAAACGTGCGTGTGCCATTCACTCGTGAGTTCCTCCCGCTTCGGGATGGGGTAGTGTTCACACATTATATTCTTATTGAGATCCTTGGGATCAATGCAGATGCGCAGGTCTCCCGAAGGCTTTCTAACACATACCATCGAGCTGACCCAGTCAGTCGGTTCAGTTACCTTGGGAATGATGCCCTGTTGCTGAAGATCCTTAAGCTGTTCCTTCAGGCGCTCCCTCAGCGGAACAGGGACCCGGCGTGGTGCGTGGACTACTGGCTTGGCATCAGGTCGTAGCAGAATCTTGTATCGATATGACAGCGTGCCCATCCCGTCGAACACATCTGGATACTGAGCGAGGATGTCGTCAATGCCGGCCTGAAGATCCACATTGGAGGATGTCATTGTGTAAACCCGCTGCACGAGGTTCAGCTGCTTGCAGGCATGCGTGCCAAGTAGGGATGCCCTGTCTGGCTTGACAATTTCAAAACGTAACCGTGCATGGGTGCTCTGGTTGGAGACGAGTAGATGGCAGGATCCCAGTGCCGTGATGACATTTTCGTTGTAGTCCAGGAGCCTGCAGGCTGCTGGAAGGACCTTGGGTGGCGTCTTGATGCGTTTGAAATCTGCCTGTGAGAGGAGGTTGGCAGAAGCACCTGTGTCCAGCTTAAACTGGATGAAACAGTGGTTGACCTGCATCACCGCAGGCCATTCGTCCACAGAATCCACAGCGAGGATGGATTGACTTTGTGATGAGTTGGATGTGGCATATTCACATTTGGTAATGATGCCCACACAGTAGGCGGAGTCCAGGCATTCTTCCTCTGGATCCGTTGTGCTGCCAGGATCAGAATCCTGTAATCGTTGTTGCACACTCTGAACGCGCTGTCGTCGGAATTGGGAACGCTGACCACTGACTGGTGGTGCAGACCTGCACAAGGCTGCATAGTGTCCAGGCTTCCCGCAGTTTAAACATCACCTGCCTCTTGCAGGGCAGTGTTTCTTTAAGTAGGCGTTGCCGCAGTTCGAGCACGTCATGACGTCGGCATCGTGGCGCTCCGCGCGTCGCCGCACATGCGCAGTGCGGGTGTCGGCCGCTTCGTTATCCCGTTTGCATCGCGCATGCGTGGGGCCCCGGGAAAAGCGCACGAAATGGCCGCTTTCATCAATGCTGAGGCGCTGCATCCAGGAGATGGCCTGCACACACTCTGCCTCATGGGAGGCAAGTTTCTCATTTTCAGCCGATTTGTACTGGGCATAGCGATTTTTGGCGTGCTCATGCACTGTACACGTTTCAACCGCGACTGGCAGGGTCATATGCTTGATTTTCAGGAGCTGCTCTCTCAGAGGATCAGAGTGAACTCCAAAAACGATTTGGTCTCTGATCATGGAGTCAGCAATATCACCAAAGGTGCAGGACAGCGCTAGCAGGCGGAGGTTAGTTAATAAGGAGGTGAGAGATTCATCCTTACCTTGTAGACGCTGTTTGAATATGTAGCGCTCAAAGATTTCATTGGTGCCCACTTCACAGTGACTGTGGTGAACGTATTATAGTAAACATTCACCACTGTATTACACTGTATCACACTGTTGCCCATGTGGGCTCCACCTATGGACCATTGTACTGTACTACACTGATTGTATCATGTTGGTGCCCTTGTGGGCTCTGCCCCTGGCTCCGCCCCCTTGAGGGGAGGTATAAAGAGCAGCTGCCCTGTAGGCGGCTCTCATTGCAGAGCAGTCGCAGGCAGGCACTGTTCTAGTTGATTAAAGCCACTGTTCACTTCAACTCTCTGTCTCGGGTGAATTGATGGTCGCATCACTGTCAAACTTGTCCAGGATGGTCTGAAACTTTGTCTTGTCCTGGCCTTCGGTGAAGTGAAAAGAGTTGAAGAGTTCAATGGCATGATCACCCGCTGTTGAGAGGAGAAGCGCAATCTTCCTTGCATCAGACGCACCCACGAGGTCTGAAGCTTTGATGTACAGCAGAAACTTTTCCTTGAATGTCCGCTAGTTGGCACTGAGGTTGCCGGAGGTCCTGAGCTGGTGAGGAGCCTGAATCTTCTCCATGGTGCCGGGATACATTCGCTGGTCGTCACGGAACGGACTGAGGTAAACCATCTAGATTAAGCAGTCTCCTGGTAGCATGTTGTGTTATGTACTCTGGGATAACACAGGCTGCAACTGGATTCAGCTTTAACCAAAAGATACTCCAGACCTTGAAGTTAGTTCAATCTAATTTATTGAACCAGTAGCACAGTTAGCACAGTTCTCTATGAGTTCGACTCTCTGCTAACCTAAGTGTGGTTACTCTGTCTGACTGAACCAGACTAGCTCTTAGCCACGTGCTGGAGGTGTGATACTGTACATACACCCTGACTCACTCTGTAGATGTTCATCAGTGGAAAGAGGCGGAGTGTGAGTGCCTCATGCCTTTTGTAGTGAGACACCACCCCTGAGTGTCCTGCCTGCTCATTGGTCATGTCCTGTTCTCTGTGTTCATTAGCTGCCTGTCTGTGCCTGTCTATATATCATTATCTGCATGTCTTCATATCAGGACAAGCATCAAATTCAACTTCACAGGCAGATGGATTGATTATGACATACATAAAGATGTAGAAATCTCACTACAGCTGACCTGTTATACTGGTGCTGGTTAACACACAGTCCAAACAGTAGCAGGGGACCCGCATCCCCAGCTGGATTAGTCCCACGCAGGCATTGGGCGGCACGGTAGCATAGTGGTTAGCACTGTTGCTTCCCAGCGCCAGGGACCCGGGTTCAATTCCCGGCTTTGGTCACTGTCTGTGCGGAGTCTGCACGTTCTCCCCATGTCTGCGTGGGTTTCCTCCGGGTGCTCCGGTTTCCTCCCACAGTCCAAAGATGTGCAGGTTAGGTGGAGTGGTCACACTAAATTGTCCAAATGTTAGGTGCGGTTGCTGGGTTACGGGGATAGGGTGGAGATGTGGGCTTAGGTAGGGTGCTGTTTCATCAGAAAACCTCAGCCTGTAGGAATAAGAGTTGAAGACAATAGACGCGGTTACAGGAGGGGAAACAGATTGTTTTTGTTTTATTTCTTGCAAGTAAAATCACAGGGGATCGAGTAGCACGCTTATTAAAATTCATGTGTCAAAAATCAGAATGAGGTACAGCCCGGCTACATTAGCGACAAACAACAGATGGGAGCTTCCAACCTACGGGAGTAATATTCCCCGCATTGCTGAGATTCATCTGACAGGATGACAATAATGACAAGAGGGAAGACAAAATTCTCACTTGCCACGAACAAAATAAAGACCTGCAGGATTTCACTGCTGCCTGCCGATTCTCGAGCATCTGCATCGTTCCTAACTTTTTGGAAATTTCCGAGCGCATTTAAAAATGGCCAGATTCTTATGACGTTGTGATAAATTGTACAACATATGGGAGGCAGCAATCAGATCTGTTCAACTCTAAGCCTAAACCAGGCAATTACAAGTAAAAATCATTCAAGGTTGAGCAAATATTAAACATGTTTGTACTGAAATATGATATAAGTGCAGGGAGAGGGGGTTACAACACTTCTGTATGGCAGGTTTTACTTTACAATTTCACTATGCCTAACACACAAAGGAAAGCTTACCGAGATGTGTATTGAAAAATTAAATTTCAACCTCTTCTGCCATGAGATGCTGATTAATTTACTTCACAATTATTCAACTCTCTCCCATTGTGCACTCTCTTTGCATTTTCTTTCTTTTTTGTTCTTTTCCCCACTGTCACACTCGTCTTTCATTGGTCCCTTGGCCCAACCGCGCTCTCACACACACCCTGAGGGAGTCGCAGGTATTTTGATGACTGCTACCCACCAATATCCAACCAAGTGTGAATACCTGACAAATGGGGCACTTGGGTTGAATGGGGATGCCACACTAATTTCGCTTTCTTAGGTCTGAACATTCTGCCAGCTTGCAAAACGGGAGCAACTGATTAAAAACTAATACTAGAATCCATTGGGTTGCATTCCATCATCAAGTTGAGAAACCAATGATCCTGATTCGGGGCCAAAGCAGATTGTACTGTCAGAGCAATCTTCATCCGTTGCGAGACTAGTCTCTGTTAGTCCGAGCTCCGATCCAGAGGACGATCGCCATTCATCATCATCAGCTTCTGATGAATCCCCTTCCTTGCTGTCTTGCTCCTTGTGCTTCGGAATATTCCTTTCCTTTCTCCTGCACCTTTCTTTCTCTGAAGGTGAAGGGTCTACTTTCTGTTGCAAAACTGGTTTAGAGATAGGTTTTACAAGCTGCCTGTTGGATCTGGAATAAGAATTCAAGAATGCAGGATTAGCAAAGGATTGTGTCAACCTTTTTTAGTTTTCACCCCTCTGACAGACCTTTCCCCTCTGGTTTGTTGCACACACTAACAGATCTGAAATTAAGCCCCACAGGCCAAGAAGGACCCGGGCTTATTTGCTGGTTTATGCTACGTTAAATGACCTCAGCAGTGTGATATTAACATTCTAGGGCTTGGGCGATTTGGATTGAAATGCAATAATCTATAAAAGGTCCTACCTGTATTGTGCAGTCATGTGACCTGTGCCATGAGGCACTGACTGGAAGCAGCCATGTTAAATTCAGTTCTAATAAAGACAACTCCTTGAGCACGTTACATGACAAGAAAAAGGTCAGGCTTCTGTTCAAGCACTTTCTTTTTTTCCAATTAACGGGCAATTTAGCATGGCCAATTCACCTACCCTGCACATCTTTGGGTTGTGGGGGTTAGACTCATACAGACATGGGGAGAATGTGCAAACTCCACACGGGATCAAACCCGGGTCCTCGGCGCTGTGCGGCAGCAGTGCTAACCACGGCGCCACCATGCCGCCTGTTCACGTAATTTCTGATGCTGTTGTGTGAAACACATGGCTAAGTGGTGGAATACACTCAGTCTGCACTCAGTGCTCAAACAATACTCACTTGGAAACAACAATTTGCATCTATGTAGCACCTTTACTGCAGTAATACATCACAAGTCGTTTTGCAGGAGTATCATCAAACGTTTGGCACCAGTGCGCGCGGGGTAGCAGGGGACCTCTCTCCGGGCCTTCGCCATGGCGGCACTCCCATCCCCACCCAAAAAACACTCCAGCAGCCCGGTGGTGATAGCCACTCTCCAGACCTGGAACCAACTACGGCAGCAATTCGGCCTGAACAAAATGTCGGACAAAGCCCCCATCTGCAACAACCATAGGTTCGCTTCAGCGCTCACTGACGCCCCCTTTAAAAAGAGGGGACAGGACGGAGGGACACTGACAGTCAGGGACCTATACACGGACGGTAGGGTCACAACATTGGATGAATTGACGGAGAGATTTCAGCTAGCTCGGGGGAACGAACTAAGGTACCGGCAACTTAGAAACTTCCTACGGAAGGAGACAAGGACGTACCCATGACCACCATGACAGACACTACTAGAGGAGTTACTTGACATGAACATCCTAGGTAAAAGAAACTGTAGCGACGTGTATGAACGACTGGTAGAGAGGGCTGACACCGTAGTGGACGCAATGAAAAAGAAATGGGAGGAAGACCTGGGGATCGAAATAGAGTGGGGACTGTTAGTAAAAATATGGAAAGATGTGTCATTTGAAACATGGAAGTCTGGCAATATCTGGTCTGAGAGAAACATGAGAGGATACAGGGAAAGATCCCACAAAGGGTAAACAGCAGCTGCAAAGAGCAGGATTGTAAAATGCAGATATCCTTGGTCAAGCAGGCTTAGCAAACAAGACAAGCAGGATTTTGAATGAAGCCAAAAACAATGGCTCACACCTTCATTGAAAGTAACTATTTTAGTCATCATCTGGAAAAGAATGGATGAGGTTCAGTTGAATTTGATGACAATTCTAGGTGTGAAATTTTGCTAATACCAGGTAAATCAGTCTACGAGAAACATATTTCAAAGCCAAAATCAAAGTCAAATTATGAGTTGAGGACACAATTGGAAAATAAAACTATAGAAATGACAGGAATTAAAAGTAACACCTCTTGAAGTCAAAGCATTTTGAACATCACAAAGGAAACAATGTAATCAGATCTATGAGATGAAGTCATGTCAAAATGAATACTTAGTTGGATTAGAAAGTTTAGATCAAAGATACTTTTTACAATCAAAGTTAAATAAGAGTTACTTGACAATAAAGTCATAAAAACTAGATAACTGTTAGAAATATATATAAACCTGAAGAAAGGGAACAGCAACGAGAACCAGAACTCAGAGGGAGAGAGGGGAGAAGCAGAGAAGGAACAAGCATCTCAGAGTCAGATTACAGTCAGCTCGGCCATGGGAAAGGGACAGGGCAAAGCTAAAATAGCTAATACATCTAAGGAACACTAGAATTTAAAGAGGAGGCAGAGTCAGCTCAGAGTCAGCTCAGAGATAGCCAGCTCTCACAGCTCGGTGCATGGGAAAGACAGGACACAGCAACCAAGCTCATCAGCGAATACATCTAAAGAAGACCAGATTTTAAAAAGAAGATTGATTGTCAAGTTGGGCCTGAAGGTCCCTTCAACCAACCAGAAGGATCCAGAAGCAAGATCTTTTCCCTTTCTGTAAAGACAGTAATTGCAGCTTTTAAAAGAAAAAATATAACAATAAAATAACTTAATTTAACCTGAAATAGTGGTTTTTCCAAAGTCTACTTTACTTACTTAGCAATGCGGGACCCAGGATCAATGCTACTAAGTGGTAAGTAGATGAAATCTTTGGTGAAGGTATGGGTTATACCGGGGGATAACTTGAAAATATAGTTAGACCTGAATAGCACCCACTGAAGCCTGCATCGGAGTCAGGGAGTGAGAATCCCTGTTCACCATTTAGAATGTCGGCCCTTTTTGGTATAGGGGGACTTCTAAGAATAGTGGTGAGTTTTCAAAAACAGGACTCTAGAGCAAAGCACTGCATAGGGTCAACTCCACCGCCACGTTTGCAAGGCTCAACCTGATGCAACTAAAAGTGGTACATAGAGCCCACTTAACAAGACCAGAATGAGTTTGTTCTTCCCGGAGGTGGAGGACAGATGTGAACGGTGCCAAGGAGGCCCTGCCAACGATACCCACATGTTCTGGTCTTGCCCCAGGCTTGCTGGGTACTGGACAGCCTTCATTAAGGCAATGTCCAAAGTGGTGAGGATGAGGGTGGAGCCATGCCCGAAAGTGGCGGTCTTCGGGGTATCAGACTAGCCAGATCTATTCCTGGGGAGGAGGGAGGACGCCCTCGTCTTTGCCTCCCTGATCGCCTGCCGTAGAATCCTGTTCGGCTGGCGGTCAGCAGCACCACCCAAAGCTGCAGACTGGCTGTCCGACCTCTCGGAATCTCTCCAAATGGAGAAAATCAAATTCGCCATCCGAGGGTCAGACGACGGCTTCCACCGAACGTGGGAGCCATTCACCCAATTGTTCCGGGACCTGTTTGTGGCCAACAAACAAGCAGAAGAATAGCCAAGCAGCCAAGGGAAAGTAGCCAAGGTGTGAGGAGGGAAAGACGGGGAGGGGTGGGGGGGGGGGGGGGGGGGAGAGAAGAACGTACAGGTGGAAGAAATGGCGAACAGTTGAAGCAGAGACGAACGCGCAACAACAACGGCAGCAAAGGCAGACCGGGAGAAGCAAGCAACAACATCTGCGCCCCCACTACCCAGGTCCATTATTGCTGGGGGTGTGTTCACTCTCTCTGTACTAGACAAAAAAAATGTATAAAAATGAAGGAATACACAAGACGGGCGTACAAATGTAGTGTAATTGTCTCTCGTCTCCCCAGTACCTCGATGTATATATACCTCCCCAGTTCCCCCCCCCCCCCCCCCCCACTACATGTATTTCTTCATTTGTTAATCAAGTAATTTTGCTAACTATATAGCGTTGTTGTTTTTATCTTGTGTATAATAGCTTCTCAGTTTTTTCTTTCTCTTTTGTGTACATGTGTAAATGTACTATGTTCGAAAACCCAATAAAAAGCATTTATTAAAAAGAACCAATTGACACCAAGCTGCACAAGGAAGCGTTAGTGCAGATGATCAGAAGCGTGCTCGAAGATATCGGTTCACAGCAGCATCTTGAAAGAAGAAAAGCAAAATGAAGTGGCGGAGAGATTTTGGGAGAGAATTCCAGAACACATGGACTTGGCAGGTGAAGACACAACCGTCACTAGTAGTCATTAAAATCAGAGAGGCCGACTTCCGGGTGCGGCGATGACCAGCTGAGTCGCACGTTTCGGCAGCTCCCGGTGAAACGGACTTTTGGGCTCTTGATAGGAGCCCCAACGGCAATTTTGACGGCTAAAAACACTGTGCGGTAAACCAGAAGGGAACCCCCCCTGGATACGGATGAAAAAAGAAGGGAAAGTGGCCGGATTGCAGTGGATCCTTTAGAACAGCGGCAAGGAAGGCAAGCAAAAACCAAGATGGCGTCGGAAGGTAGCAGTTTAACATGGGGCCCTGAACAACAAGAGTTCTTGAAATGCTGTGTGGAAGAGCTCAAAAAGGAAATGAAGAAAGAGCTGTTGGCCCCGATACTACAGGCGATCGAAGGGCTAAAGGAGGAACAAAAGACCCAGGAGCGGGAGCTTCGGGTCGTGAAGGCAAAGGCAGCCGAGAATGAGGACGACATACAGGGCCTGGTGGTGAAGACGGAGACGCATGAGGCACATCAGAAACGATGTGTGGAAAGGTTGGAGGCACTGGAGAACAACGCAAGGAGGAACAACCTGAGGATTCTTGGTCTTCCTGAAGGTGTGGAGGGAGCGGACATCGGGGCATATGTGAGCACGATGCTGCACTCGTTAATGGGAGCGGAGGCCCCGGCGGGTCCGTTGGAGGTGGAGGGAGCATAACAAGTGATGGCGCGAGGGCCGAGAGCAGGAGAAATTCCCAGAGCCATAGCGGTGAGATTCCTCCGTTTTAAGGATAGAGAAATGGTCCTTAGATGGGCAAAGAAAACTCGGAGCAGTAAATGGGAGAACACGGCGATCCGCGTTTATCAAGACTGGGGTGCGGAGGTGGCGAGAAGGAGGGCGAGCTTTAATCGGGCCAAGGCGGTGCTTCATAGAAAGAAGATAAAATTTGGAATGCTGCAACCGGCAAGACTGTGGGTCACATATCGAGGGAGGCACCACTACTTTGAGACGGCGGATGAAGCGTGGACTTTTATTGTGGAAGAAAAACTGGAATGAGCGGGTTATTAAAAAGAACGTTTGAACAAAGTGGTGGGGCGAATGTGGGGGGCAAAGAGGGGGGTTAAAAAGGGGGGAAAGAGGAGTTTTATGTACTAATCCTGCGATGTGGTAACTTTTCTCTCTCCCACAGGTGGTGATAGGGGGAGGAGGGGAGGTGGAGGAGATGGGGCGTTGGCCATTGGGGGCGGGGCCAAGGGAGAAGCGCGGGCTTGGTTCCCGCGCTATGATAATCATGGCGGGAATAGAGAAGCAGGAAGGAGGGGGCGTCGCACGGTGCGAGCCGAGGTCACGGGATGAAGCCGAGGTCGGCCAGAGTTTGCTGACTTCTGGGAGCAACATGGGGTGAGTAATTACACTAGCGGGGGATCTAGCAGGGGGGTGGGAGGGGGGAATTACTGGGTTGCTGCTGCTGGGGAGAGGGGGGAGCTGGTATGGGAGGGGATGGGCGGGGGGGCACCGTCTGGGGGAGATACAGCTGCGTGGGAACCGGGTGAGGAGCTGGAAAAAGGTGATGGCTAATCGACAAGGGTGTGGGGGGGTAGGAAGCCCCCCAACCCGGCTGATCACGTGGAACGTGAGAGGGCTGAACGGGCCGATAAAGAGGGCACGGGTACTCGCACACCTTATGAAACTTAAGGCAGATGTGGTTATGTTACAGGAAACGCACCTGAAACTGATAGACCAGGTTAGGCTACGCAAAGGATGGGTGGGGCAGGTGTTCCATTCGGGGCTAGATGCGAAAAACAGGGGGGTGGCTATATTAGTGGGGAAGCGGGTAATGTTCGAGGCAAAGACTATAGTGGCGGATGACGGGGGCAGATACGTGATGGTGAGTGGCAAACTGCAGGGGGAGACGGTGGTTTTGGTAAACGTATATGCCCCGAACTGGGATGATGCCAATTTTATGAGGCGGATGCTAGGACGCATTCCGGACCTAGAGATGGGAAAGCTGATAATGGGGGGAGATTTTAATACGGTGTTGGAACCAGGGCTGGATAGGTCGAAGTCCAGGACTGGAAGGAGGCCGGCAGCAGCCAAGGTACTTAAAGATTTTATGGAGCAGATGGGAGGTGCAGACCCGTGGAGATTTAGCAGACCTAGGAGTAAGGAGTTCTCGTTTTTCTCCTATGTCCATAAAGTCTACTCGCGAATAGACTTTTTTGTGCTGGGAAGGGCGTTGATCCCGAAGGTGAGGGGAACGGAGTATACGGCTATAGCCATTTCGGATCACGCTCCACACTGGGTAGACTTGGAGATAGGGGAGCAAACAGGAGGGCGCCCACCCTGGAGAATGGACATGGGACTAATGGCAGATGAGGGGGTGTGTCTAAGGGTGAGGGGGTGCATTGAAAAGTACTTGGAACTCAATGATCATGGGGAGGTCGAGGTGGAAGTGGTCTGGGAGGCGTTGAAGGCGGTGGTTAGAGGGGAGCTGATATCAATAAGGGCACATAAAGGGAAGCAGGAGAGTAAGGAACGGGAGCGGTTGCTGCAAGAACTTTTGAGGGTGGACAGACAATATGCGGAAGCACCGGAGGAGAGACTGTATAGGGAAAGGCAAAGGCTACATGTAGAATTTGACTTGCTGACTACGGGCACTGCAGAGGCACAATGGAGGAAGGCACAGGGTGTACAGTACGAATATGGGGAGAAGGCGAGCAGGTTGCTGGCACACCAATTGAGGAAAAGGGGAGTAGCGAGGGAAATAGGGGGAGTGAGGGATGAGGAAGGAGAGATGGAGCGGGGAGCAGAGAGAGTGAATGGAGTGTTGAAGACATTTTATAAAAAATTATATGAAGCTCAACCCCCGGATGGGAGGGAGAGAATGAGGGGCTTCTTGGATCGGCTGGAATTTCCCAAGGTGGAAGAGCAGGAAAGGGTGGGACTGGGAGCACAGATCGAGGTAGAAGAAGTGGTGAAAGGAATTAGGAGCATGCAGGCGGGAAAGGCCCCGGGACCGGATGGATTCCCAGTCGAATTCTATAGAAAATATGTGGGCTTGCTCGCCCCGGTATTGGCGAGGACCTTTAATGAGGCAAAGGAAAGGGGACAACTGCCCCCGACTATGTCTGAAGCAACGATATCACTTCTCTTAAAGAAGGAAAAGGACCCGCTACAATGCGGGTCCTATAGACCTATTTCCCTCCTAAATGTAGATGCCAAGATCCTGGCCAAGGTAATGGCAATGAGAATAGAGGAATCTGTCCCGGGGGTGGTCCACGAGGACCAAACTGGGTTTGTGAAGGGGAGACAGCTGAACACGAATATATGGAGGCTGTTAGGGGTAATGATGATGGCCCCACCAGAGGGGGAAACGGAGATAGTAGTGGCGATGGATGCCGAGAAAGCATTTGATAGAGTGGAGTGGGATTATTTGTGGGAGGTGTTGAGGAGATTTGGTTTTGGAGAGGGGTATGTTAGATGGGTGCAGCTGTTGTATAGGGCCCCGATGGCGAGCGTGGTCACGAATGGACGGGGATCTGCATATTTTCGGCTCCATAGAGGGACAAGGCAGGGATGCCCTCTGTCCCCATTATTGTTTGCACTGGCGATTGAGCCCCTGGCGATAGCGTTGAGGGGTTCCAAGAAGTGGAGGGGAGTACTTAGAGGAGGAGAAGAGCACCGGGTATCTTTGTATGCGGACGATTTGCTACTATACGTGGCAGACCCGGCTGAGGGGATGCCAGAAATAATGCGGATACTTGGGGAGTTTGGGGATTTTTCAGGGTATAAATTGAACATGGGGAAAAGTGAGTTGTTTGTGGTGCATCCAGGGGAGCAGAGTAGAGAAATAGAGGACCTACCGTTGAGGAAGGTAACAAGGGACTTTCGTTACCTGGGGATCCAGATAGCCAAGAATTGGGGCACATTGCATCGGTTAAATTTAACGCGGTTGGTGGAACAAATGGAGGAGGATTTCAAGAGATGGGATATGGTATCCCTGTCACTGGCAGGGAGGGTGCAGGCGGTTAAGATGGTGGTCCTCCCGAGATTCCTCTTTGTGTTTCAGTGCCTCCCGGTGGTGATCACGAAGGCTTTTTTTAAAAGGATTGAAAAGAGCATCATGGGTTTTGTGTGGGCCGGGAAGACCCCAAGAGTGAGGAAGGGATTCTTACAGCGTAGCAGGGATAGGGGGGGGCTGGCACTACCGAGCCTAAGTGAGTATTATTGGGCCGCTAATATTTCAATGGTGAGTAAGTGGATGGGAGAGGAGGAGGGAGCGGCGTGGAAGAGATTAGAGAGGGCGTCCTGTAGGGGGACTAGCCTACAGGCTATGGTGACAGCCCCATTGCCGTTCTCACCGAGGAACTACACCACAAGCCCGGTGGTGGTGGCTACACTGAAGATTTGGGGACAGTGGAGACGGCATAGGGGAAAGACTGGAGCCTTGGGGGGGTCCCCGATAAGAAACAACCATAGGTTTGCCCCGGGGGGAATGGATGGGGGATATGGAATGTGGCAAAGAGCAGGAATAACGCAACTGAAAGATCTGTTTGTGGATGGGAAGTTCGCGAGTCTGGGAGCGCTGACCGAGAAATATGGGTTGCCCCAAGGGAATGCATTCAGGTATATGCAACTGAAGGCTTTTGCGAGGCAACAGGTGAGGGAATTCCCGCAGCTCCCGACACAAGAGGTGCAGGACAGAGTGATCTCAAAGACATGGGTGGGGGATGGTAAGGTGTCAGATATATATAGGGAAATGAGGGACGAAGGGGAGACTATGGTAGATGAACTAAAAGGGAAATGGGAAGAAGAGCTGGGGGAGGAGATCGAGGAGGGGCTGTGGGCAGATGCCCTAAGCAGGGTAAACTCGTCGTCCTCGTGCGCCAGGCTAAGCCTGATTCAGTTTAAGGTATTACACAGGGCGCATATGACTGGAGCACGGCTCAGTAAATTTTTTGGGGTGGAGGATAGGTGTGCGAGGTGCTCGAGAAGCCCAGCGAATCATACCCATATGTTTTGGTCATGCCCGGCACTACAGGGGTTTTGGATGGGGGTGACAAAGGTGCTTTCAAAAGTAGTGGGGGTCCAGGTCGAACCAAGCTGGGGGTTGGCTATATTTGGGGTTGCACAAGAGCCGGGAGTGCAGGAGGCGAGAGAGGCCGATGTTTTGGCCTTTGCGTCCCTAGTAGCCCGGCACAGGATATTGTTAATGTGGAAAGAAGCCAAGCCCCCGGGGGTGGAGACCTGGATAAATGACATGGCAGGGTTTATAAAGCTAGAGCGGATTAAGTTTGTTCTAAGGGGGTCGGCTCAAGGGTTCACCAGGAGGTGGCAACCGTTCGTCGAATACCTCGCAGAAAGATAGATGGACTGGAAAAAAGAAGGCAGCAGCAGCAGCCCAGGATCGGGGGGGGGGGAGGGGGGAGAGGAGGAACCAGAAGGACTCTCAGGGTTGTTAATATATACTGTATAATATGTATAGGTCGTTGCGACAGATAATTATATATTGGACTGTTAAATTATATTTTTGGAGAGTGTTACTTGTGATAAGGCAGTTGCCAATTAGGGTTAGTTTTCATTTTTGTTATTTATTATTTATTCATTTTTTGTTTATAAAATAGGTCATTGTTATTTGTGTTGTTATAATATTGTGTAAAGGATGCACAATGTACTGTGTTGGTTGACCAAAAATTTTCAATAAAATATTTATTAAAAAAAAAATCAGAGAGGCCAGAAGGTGTGTAGATATCACAGAGCTTTAAGGTTGGAGGAGATAATAGAGATAGGTAGGAGTTAGGTCACAGAAGCATGTGTAAACAAGGATGAGAAATTTAAATTGAGGCGTTGTGGAAGTTGTGCATTGCAAACTTGATTAAACCCCAGGTAGAAGGAGTAAAAGGCCCAGGCGGGCGGCAGGGTGCTGGACATCAGGGTTCTCACCCACTGGAGGTCACGGAGATGGCCGAGGACTGAGCAGTGACCACCATAGAGGTCGCCGTACGATGCAGTAATGAGGATCCACTGGCCCCTATCCAGATGACCTGTCAAACGTGACTTGTTATTGCCATACAGACTGACCCATTCCTCCAACTGACCACATGTCCATTCTCCTGCAGGATCTGCAGCCGACAGCACTGGGCCATCCGGGGTGCCCCACCGGCCTCCCAAGAGGACACCTCGGAGAGAGCGCCAAGGATGCCACCATTATCGCGGCACAGCTGTCATCCCCACCCTCCACCAGCGCAGAAACACACCTTGGTGGGCCACTGTAGTGGTCAGGCTTCTGGGGCACATTCTGATGCGCACCACACATTTGCAGATGCACATCAGGTGGAGGCAGGAACACCCAGGCAAGACAGCAGTTGGATGTCGGCTGGATCCCAGGACCCAGCCGGGTCCCAGCCTGATGCTGAGCCTTTGGAACCCAGAGCTGATGGAGACATTAGGGAGCGGCCGTGAGATTCAGAGGGGGATGGACGGG
This sequence comes from Scyliorhinus torazame, assembly GCF_047496885.1. Taxonomy (NCBI): domain Eukaryota; kingdom Metazoa; phylum Chordata; class Chondrichthyes; order Carcharhiniformes; family Scyliorhinidae; genus Scyliorhinus; species Scyliorhinus torazame. The sequence goes on along the minus strand of NC_092721.1, from coordinate 179,085,010 downwards.
GCAGAGTATAAAAACTGGCAAGTCATGCTACAGTTGTATAGAACCTTGGTAAGGCTGCACTTGGAATATTGCGCACAATTCTCATTGCCACACTACCAGAGGATGTGGAGGCTTTGGCGAGGGTGCAGAGGAGGTTTACCAGGATGTTTCCTGGTCTGGAGAGTGTTAACTATGCGGAAAGGCTGAATAGACTCGGACTGTTTTCGTTAGAAAGACGGAGGTTGAGGGGTGGCCTAATAGAGGTCTACAAGATTATGAGGGGCATGGATAGAGTGGATTGGCAGGCACTCTTTCCCAGGGTGGAGGGATCAGTCACCAGGGGCATAGGTTTAAGATCCGTGGGGCAAAGTTTAGAGGCGATGTGCAAGGTAGGTTTATTACGCAGAGGGTGGAGAGTGCCTGGAACGCGTTGCCAGAGTACGTTGTGGAAGCAGATACATTAACGGCATTCAAAAGGCATCTTGACAAACACATGGATAGGATGAGTAAAGAGGGATACAGCACAAGAAAGTGCTGAGGATTGTGACCAAGGTTAGTATCATGCCTGGTACAGGCTTGGAAGGCCAAAGGGCCTGTTCCTGTGCTGTTCTTTATGTCAGCAACACTCCAGCAGGTCCATAGTTGATTGGAGAAGGCCCAGAGACTATGGGTGCAGGAGATGGCACCGGCAATGCGTGGCACCGGGGCCAACACTGCTCGGGTGGCGACCGCGGTGGAGACCATGGTGCACGATTTGGGCAGCATGAGTGGAGGTATCCAATGCATGGCTCAGTCAATGACGGCCATGGCTGAGTGCCTCAACAGCAGGTCCCAGTCACTGGGGGACATCACCCAGTCCCAGGTGGGCCTTGGTGACGCACTGGGGAGCATGTCCCTGTCCGAGGTGGGCTTGCCGAGGTGTTGCAGAGCATATCCCAGTCACTAAGGAGCATGATGGCCTTGGGTCAGCACCCAGTGCCCCCTCCTTCCCGTCAGTGCCACCAGCTCCACTGGGTTCCACACCCCTGATAATGGTGGGGTCTTGGAGTCAGCACCCGGAACAGGTGGCACAATGGGGCATGTGCTGCCAGCAAATGCGCTGGGACCCTCTGGCCTCAGGGCCCCCAGAGGACACCCGCCAGGGCCATCAAAGGCCTCCGGACGTGGTAAGCAGCAGGCTGCCTCCACCTCTGATGTACATCCTGGGGGCACACCTGAATGCAGCGGTAAAACCCGGAAGACTAAGTACATCGATGATCACCGAGCGGGCACTGGGGGGGGGCACGGGTAAACGGGCTGTAGAGGGCACGGGGGGAGCGGGGGAAAGGGTAGGGAGAGTGGGGCGGCAACATCGGGAGAGTGGGCCAGTCGGGGGAAATTATGTACATTGTTAAAATCTGTCGTCGTCAACCAACGTTCTTACGCAATGTGGGCCGAGCACCAATCCCATGCCCCATCTCACTGGTCAAAGAGGTCCTGGGCTCCTCCCCATCCCGGAACACCAAGGGCAGGTGATGGGTGTGAGCGAGCACTCAGAAGGCAGGCAGGTGTCAGACTGAGGAGCACCAATGCTCTGCTCCCTGTGGGTTATCATCACCAACCCCTGCCCTCAACCATGACCCGCTGACACTGCTGACACAGTCCCATCATCCTGGAGTGATGTTGCACAGAGGAGTGGGAATTTGGGATGGGAAGGGGAGGCGGGTGGAGGACAGTGATGGTGGGTACGGGGAAGGCAGCGGGATGGGGGAAGGGAAGTGGGGGAAGGAGGAATGATGGACAAGGCCACGTCCTGTTTGAAGTGGGCCGGGATGAGGGCCTCCCTGGCCCTCCGAGCTTGCCGGACCTTTGCCGTTCCTGCCTGACCTCCATCCTTCAGCTGGTCCTGCGGGTCCTTCCTGGAGCTCATTCTCCAGCCCCTCCTGGTCCTCATCCTCCATGGAGTAGGTGGCCATATGATGATCCTCCCCCTCCACCTCCAGCACGTCGGCCCGCTGCTGTGCTAAGTTGTGAAGGGTACAAGAGACCACCACAAAGCGGGTGACCCTCTGGGTGGTATTTTGCAGTGCGGTCGAGACCTCGGAAACGCATTTTGACAGTCCACTGCACTGGGTGACAGACCGGGTGGTCCCACGGGCCTCATTGTATCGGGACTCCACATCAGTCACTGGCCTCCATACTGACGTCATTAACCAGGTCCTAATCCCCCAAGAGCCAATCGGCCATTGTGCGGTGGTTCTCGAAGAAGCTGAGGATGACCGACTGCCCCAGGATGTAGCTGCCATACACGCTCCCCGGGAAGCATGCACACACGTGCATGATCTTCATGTAGTGGTCACACACAAACCGGATGTTCAGGGAGTGGAACGCCTTCCTGTTGATGTGGGGCACTCCCAGAGGTCCCGGTGCTCGAAAGGTGACATGTGTACCATCTATTAGCCCCTAGATCTGGACATCCCATTGACGGTGGAGAATCCTGCTGCCCGGGCATCTTGTTGGGCCTGGACCATGGCATAGTTTATATCAATTTCTGCCCAGGCAAACAGGGCATACTTGTCCTCACTGATGCACTTGTGGGGTGTAGCTTGTGAGATGCCACACAGGTTCCCACTTGAGCCCTGGATTGATCCTGAGACGTAAAAGTTCAGGGCTGTGATGACAATGACGTCCCTCCGAGAGCGGGTATCCTCCTCCTCCATGTGGTGCCAGGTTCACAAGGACATGGTACAGGTGCCGCACCGTCTCCTTGTTGAGACGGAGCTCTTTGCGACACATGCTGCTCGTCATCAGCGACGGCTGTACACCTTTGGTCCCTCCCTGGCTGGGTGGATGACCGGGTCCTCGGGATGTGGGGCGGGGCCCTGCACAAGGGTGCTGTCGACGCTGCTACCAGCGCCGTGTCCAGGTGGCTGGCCACCTGGTCTGCCACAGCACCACGAGGGCAGCTTCTTCGGGGTCCAAGATATCGTCCATCCATCCCGTGCAATATCTGTAATGAATTGGAGAGGGTGTGAGACTGACAAGCAGCGGTGGCTCTCATCCGGGACCCTCCATTCCACATTTGCTCCTTTCCCACCCCCAATCAAACACAGGGGTACGGTAGCACAGTGGATAGCACACTTCACAGCTCCAAGATCCCAAGTTCGATTCCCCGCTGGGTCACTGTCTGTGCGGAGTCTGCACGTTTTCCCCGTGTCTGCGTGGGTTTCCTCCAGGTGCTCCGGTTTCCTCCCACAGTCCAAAGATGTGCGGGTTAGGTGGATTGGCCATGATAAACAGCCCTCAGTGTCCAAAACAGGTTGGATGGGGTTGCTGGGTTACGGGGTTAGGGTGGGGAGTGGGCTTAGGTAGGGTGCTCTTTCCAAGGGCCGGTGTAGTCTCGATGGGCTGAATGGCCTCCTTCTGCACTGTAAATTCTATGATTCTATGCCTTGCCCATGGACCCCCTGCTCACCACACCCTGTACCCCAGACCTGCTGGTAACGTTACCTGGACCTGGCACTGGTTCCCCTCCTGGTGCACACATCCACCTTCTGGTCACGGAAATGCCCCCCGATGCTGGGGTCCAGCGCCTGGGTGTTCGGATGTTGACTGCTGCATCTGTGGTGTTGCCTTCTGCAGTGTTCAGGCACAGTGTCCATGTATCATGGTGTGATTGGAATGGTAGGCAATAACTCCCACATGCTACATGACACGCCTACCTACGGGGATCCACTTGGGATGTGTGAAGTGTTCACCTCACTATGATTGCCAATTCTGAATTAGCAATAGGCTTCAGCCACACTAATGCTAGACTCTTAATACTCTCAGAACAGCTGGAAATGGGCAATAAATACAATCTTACTGCCGCCGGTCTCAAAGTGTGAAGAAATTTAAAACAAAAATCAGAACATTTTCCACAGTTCCACGAAAAACAGTGCTTACCGTGAAAAGATCAAAAACAACTTAAGAAACAAAAGGTAGAATTGCCGGCTATTTTATAATACACAAAATGGAAGCAATGATTGTTGTAATATAGTGTAAAATAAAGTGTTCCGGTGGATACCCTGATACTTTTGATTAGTTTAAATGAATTCTCTAAAATAAGCTTCATTTTTCCAGTTCCTTAATGAACAGAGTAAAAGATGTTCAGTGTTGATGCTCCAATAGCCATTTCGCTTGCATCAGGAAACAAGTTCACGCCAAACAACAATGGTTCACCTAGCAACCACACGACCGCCAATAAGGACGGGGCCTATTCTAACCACTTAACCAGTCCCTACAGTAACTGCATAATAATGACAAGTCTCTCTGCTGCTAAGAAGCATCTTAACCCATGTAAGTCAACCTCATTTTTATTCGATTTACTAATCTATTCTGAGCTATAAAATTATTTACCTATGAATATAGAAAACATATCAACTAGCCAAGGGATACAATATTGATTCGGACAAACGCATAATATATTTTGGTCATCCCTATTGCCTAGTCCTATTTCGAAGAAACTCTTCTCCGATGATACCTTATGTAATGATAGTTGGGTGAGATTGTAAGCAAGCTGCAAAATAACCTCACCATTGGGAATCCTAGTAATGCTTTTATTTATTTAAATTTATGGTATAGCAGATAAGATTCTATTAGGAATACGGACCATATAATTCATTCATTTTGCTACTGGGGTGCATCATAAAAAAGATTTACATTTGTATGATAACTCTCTCAACTTCAGAATGTCTCAAAGCACTTTATGCTCCATGAACTGTGATTTAGTGCTGATGGAGGCCTTCCAGCCCATCCTGTCTGCAGCAGCTATCCAAAGGCGCAGTTCACTTAGTGCTAATCTCCTGCCTTCTCCCCATAACCCAGCACATCCGTCCTCTTCAGATAGCAGTCTGACTGCATCTTGAATGCTTTGATTGAACCTGCCTCCACCACACTCCAGACCTTAAAAAGTTTTTTTTCTCATATTGCTTTTGTTTCTTTTGCCAATTATTTTAAATATGCACCCTCTCATTCTTTCTTTTCTATAAATTTAAAGTACCCAATTCATTTTTTTTCCCAATTAAGGGGCCAGTTGGAGTGGCCCCAGACATGGGGAGAACGTGTAAACTCCGCACGGAGAGTTACCCAGGGCCGGGATCGAACCTGGATCCTCAGCGCCATAAGGCAGCAGTGCTAACCATTGCACCAGCATGCCACCCGCGCCCTCTCATTTTCAATCTTTCACTGGTGGAAACAGTTTCTCCCATCTGCTCTGTCCAGGCCCTTCAAGATTTTGAGTACCTCTAGCAAATAATCTCTCAACCTTCTTTATACAAGGAAAACAACTTTCCCAATCTATCATCATAATTTAAGTTCCTCAACCCTGGAACCAGGCTAGTTAATTTTTTCTGCACTCTCTCCAATGCCTTCACACCCTTCCTAAAGTGCAGCGCCAAGGTCTGGATGTAATACTCCAGCTAACATAACCTCTTTGTTGTTGTACTCTAGGCCCGTATTAATATAACCTAGGATACTATATGCTTCATTCACCGCTCTCGCAACCTGTCCTGCCATTTTCTATGACTTATGCACAATTGCACCTGTAATTCCCTGTCTTTGCCTGTTTGTGTAAGTGGAATGAGAGCTGCATGTTCATGGAAAGCATGTTGTTTCATGGGAACTAGTGTGTTCAGGTTGAGAAACTGCATGTAATCTGTTATTGTTAGGGTTGAAGTTTAAAGGTTTAAATATTGTTTTATTTTATTTTCTTTTAAGAAAGTTTGTTTATAAAATAACCAAGCCCTATTTCTGAGATTATCACTCCTGGAACAAATTGATCTTTCTGCACCGCGTTAAAACTTAAAAAAAGAGACTGGCAGCTGGTCCAATCACTTAGCCACTGTTGGGAACTGACCAGATTCTGTAACAATATGTTGGTGCTCCCATAAGAATATTAGGTAGCGAATTACAGGATTCTGATCCAGTGATGATGAAAGAAAAGTGCTAGATTTCCAAGTCTGGTCATATGTGGCTTGGAGAGGAACTTTCTTGTACTTTCTTATCCATTTAAATCCCAACATTTTTAGCTATTTGTGATGTTAACCTACCCAGTATTTCAAGCAGATGAGGTACCTGCCTGAAGCAAACTCATAGGTTTTTACAAATCAGGGTTCCATTCTCTCAATTGAACTAGGACCTGAATGTTTGGCGTTCCTGCTGGGGACAAGTCAGTTTAACATAAGAGCATAAGAAACAGGAGCATGTATAGGCTATTCAGCCCTTCAAGTCCACTCCTCCGTTCAGTGAGAACATGGCTAATCATAGAATTTACAGTGCAGAAGAGGGGAGGCCATTCAGCCCATCGAGTCTACACCGGCCCTTGAAGGAGCACCCTACCTAAGCCCATGCCTCCACCCTATCCCCATAACTCAGTAACCCCTCCTATCCTTTTTGGACAGTAAGGAGAAATTTAGCATGGCAAACCCACGTAACCTGCACATCTTTGGACTCTGGGACGAAACCGGAGCACTCGGAGGAAACCCACGCAGCCACGGGGAGAAAGTGCAAAATCCACCCAGACAGTCACCCAAGGCATTGAACTGGGGTTCCTGAACCTGTGAGGTAGTAGTGCTAACCACTGTGCCACCGTGGTCTTCTGCTTCAACACCATTTTCCTGCACTATCTCCATATCCATTGATATTTTTAATGTGTAGAAATCTATCGATCTCAGTCTTGAACATACTTAATGACTGAGGCTCCATAGCCCTCTGAGGCAGAGAATTCCAAAGACGCACCACCCTCTTCCCCATCTCATTCCTAAATAGCCCCTCTGTTATTCTACGACTGTGTTGTCTGGTTCTAGATCCCTCAGCCACTGGAAACATCATTCCTGCATCTACCCTGTCTAACCATGTAAGAATTTTGTATGTTTGGAGGCCAAGCACTGATCGTTGTGGTATCGCTGATTCATTTAGTCCTATTCTCTGCTGTCTGTCCATTAACAGCAGAAACCACTTTTGATGTGGTGAAGAACTGTCAATCACAGAAAGAGTGCTTATAAACATTGGAGTTAGCATCAAAGCAGGGGTAATGGAGATGCATAAAACGTGAAGGAATGATAAATAAACGATCCACCAAGCACCTGTGTTTGGACCGATAAATCTGTCAATGTACTGCTCTGTGAAATTGAATGTAAGATTTGCATTTCAAAGGCTCTCAGTAGATTTGAAGCCTTTCAAGAGTACGTGGTTTCCGTGGAAGCCTCTGACACTTGTAACAACTGCTGTTTTTAAGACTTTTGTCTGAGGCAGCAGATGTTAGGGAAGGGTAAGTGAAAATACAGCGATTTTTCATTGGACTGCCTGGACTGTTCCAGCTTTCAGACAGGATGACTGAAGAGGAGTCTGATGGGGATGACACATGGGGGTGACTGATGGGCGTCTCTGACTGGCGATCTGATGGGGTGGCTGGAGGGGGTCAGTGGGGGTCAGGGTCAGGTCACCCTCATGTGTGCATGCTGTGGTGGAGAGGTGACCTGTTATTCCTGTGGTGGTGGCGGGGGGGGGGGGGGGGGGGGGGGGGGGGGGGGTGACCCTCCTTGTCAGTGGAGGACCGGGGGTAAGCTTAGTGTTATGGGGGGGGGGGGGGAGATTGGGAGGCCCACTCAAAATGTGGGCACGATACCAGGTTTCTGACCGAATCCGGGGAGCTCTCCGCCATGCATATATTTGCATGGTTTAAGGAATGAGCCTCGCACCTGGGCCCCACTCCTAGCTCCAACAGAGACCAGTCCTGACTCTCTGCTGATAGCAGCACTAAGGCTGTTCAGAACAGATAATCCCGGCCTCCATCCACCAGTTTCCCCTTTATCTATTTTGCGAGTTAGATCCTACAAAAAACTCCAACAGGTTTATTAAACATGATTTTCCTTTCATAACTCCGCCCCGAATCTGCCACAGTCCAACCATTATTTTCCAAGTGTTCTGTCATCGCATCCTTTACTATAAATTCTAGCATTTTCCCTGTGATTGATGTCAGACTAACAGGTCTGTAGTTGCCTGTTTTCTTCCTCCTTCTTTTTTCGAAATCGTGGGGCTACATTTGCCACATTTCAATCTGCAGGAACCATTTGATAGTCTATTGAATTTTGAAAGATGGCCATCAATGCATCTACTATCACAGAATCTTTACAGTGCAGAAAGAGGCCATTTGGCCCATCAAGTCTGTGCTGGCTCTCTGAAAGAGCATTCTACCTCGTCCCACTCCCCCGCCTTACCCCCAAAACATTGCAGGTTCTATTCAGTAAGCAATCCAATTTTCCCTTTTGAATACCTCATCGAACCTGCCCCCATCATCCTCTCAGGAATTTTGTTCCAGATTCCAACCGCCCTCTGGGTGAGAACATTTTTTCCACACCACTTTTACTCCTTTCGCAAATTATTTTGAATCTGTGCCCTCTAGTTCTTGTTGCTCTCTTGAGTGAGAACTTTTTCTCATTATTTACCCTGTCCATTCCCTCAGGATCTTGAATACCTCTATCAAATGCCCTCCTTTTTGCCAATGAAAACAGTCCCAACCTCTCCAATCTATCCTTATAGCCACAATTGTTTATCCCTGGAATCATTCTTGTGAATCTCCTCTGTATTCTCGCCAGTGCCTTCATATCATTCCTCAAGTATGGTGCCCAGAACAGGACGCCGTGCTCCTGGTGAGGCCTAATCAGTGTCTTATACAAGTTCAACATGACTTCCTTTCATCTATACTCATTGCCCCTAATAATTAAGCCTGAGGCATTATATGCTTTACTGACTTCTCTTTCAACATGCTTTGCCCTCTTCAATGACTAATGTACATATAACCCCAAAGGTTTGCGGATGCCTCATCATTTAAGGCTGGGACAGACAGATATTTGGTTAAGGGGAACGAAGCAGGTGGGAACATTGAGCGGAAACCCAAGATCAGCCATCATCAACGGGGCTGTATGGTAAATTCCTGTTCCCATTTCTTGTGTTCTTGCATGCAGTTCCACCCAGTTATTATCGGTACCAGGCTTCTTGACATTTCCAGTTTTGTTTCCAGCAGAATAATGGAATATATACGACATACCACAAGTCAATAATACTGTCCATATTACACATGCAATGATTCAAAATTTCAATTAAAGTGACTAACACTACATTTAGAATCTGATAAAGACATTGGAATAATTTTCATAGAATTTACAGTGCAGAAGGAGGCCATTCGGCCCATCGAGTCTGCACCGGCTCTTGGAAAGAGCACCCTACCCAAGCCCACACCCCCACCCTATCCCCATAACCCAATAACTCCATCCAACACTAAGGGCAATTTTGGACACTAAGGGCAATTTAGCACGGCCAATCCACCTAACCTGCACATCTTTGGACTGTGGGAGGAAACCGGAGCACCCGACCCACGCACACACGGGGAGAACGTGCATACTCCGCACAGACAGGGACCCAAGCCAGGAATCGAACCTGGGACCCTGGAGCTGTGAAGCAATTGTGCTAACCACTATGCTACCGTGCTGCCTCTGCTTTTCTGATTCTGATTGCTGTGGCCTTTACATGAGTAATATTATTGAACAGAAACCTGAAGAAAGTACTGTTGTGTTATTGATCCGTGTGCAACTTGACTGTTGGAATAATTACCGCACTGAACTAACCTGTGTGGACTAATATACCAACAGTTAAAGATGGTTTTGAAATGGCTGACTCCGTCGTTATATAAAAAAAGATATTAAGGCCTGTTTATTTTTAACTCTCCATTAAAGTGGAATGGAGAGTGATTTTGGATGGATGTGTTAAGCTTTCAAATGCTCGTAACCCGCTGTGTAATTTAAGGGCACAGCATTGTGCTGAAAGCGAACAAAATATGAAAGATTTTGCCATGTATAATTATTTCCCATGTATATCTGCAGACTCCAGTTCATTTAGAATTCAATAGTAATGGCAGTCTGTTTACTTAAAAGCCATTGACCTGACTTTAATGTCACAATACCAGTGTAATTTAAGTGAATTAAATAGTCAAATTAATAGCGCATTTGACAGCAAAATTGTAAAACGGCTGCAGTGCTTTTTAAAAAGAAGATAATTAGTGAGAAAGAACATAAGACTGGTGAAGTTCACCAAAGAGCTGGACAATGGGTGAGCAATTATAATATTAGCTCCCTTGACAGATGGCTCATTGTCTAAGCTCTGAGCTCCTCATCAATTTAACTTGGCCAACCACCACGTGCTTGCATGCTAATTGATTCTTAGCATTATCTCTCCAATGCACAATAGGTGGTAGCCACCGCTCAGGCATATCAATGAATAAATTCCCGAGCTGACCTAATTGTTGGGAGCGGCAGTGGGGCAAGACCACCTACTTAGAGCTTCTGAGAATAGGCCATAAATGGGCCTTGCCGGCAACTCCCGCATCACAAGGATAAATTTGGAAAGACAGGCGAGTTGAGGAAAGGGGGGGGAAATGGGTGACGTTATGGAGGTGGAAGTAAATGATTCTTGAGGATCATGGAGTTGAAAACTCAGCTCAGGGTCAAGCTGGACGCCAAAGTTGCAAACAGTGGGCTTCAACATGCAGCAGTGGCCAAGGCAGAGGGTGGAACAGAGTCGTAAAGATAAAATGGCTTCTCTCTTTCCAAGGTTCGAATCTAGCAAATTGCAGCTCATCCAACAGCAGGTGTCAGATGAGCAGGCTGACAACAGAGCAGTTGTGAAATACTCTGTAAGGCCTGCATTTATTGCCCATCCTTACTTGTCCTTGAGCGGAGTGGCTTGCTAGGCCATTTCAGAGAGCTGTTGAGAGCCAACCACGTTACTGTGAGACACCTGCCAGCCAGACCAGGTAAGAATGGCAGAGTTCTTTCCCTAAAGGGCATTTTTTTTTTTAAATGAAAAGAAATTTCCTGGAATATCTAGGCCTGGGTTTTATGGGGCAGCAGACCACCGGCCTGGGTGTTGGGGCAAAACTGTCTCTGCCAGTTCTGGCAGCCCCAACTGCATTTTATGAATATCAGACAATTAATGCAATTGAGGTTTCCGTCCTTTTTAAGGAACGAGGACTTTCTGCCCCAACATCTTATGGTTTCATAGACCTACCCCCGAGAGCTACCAGCCAATCTGATGGCTGGCAGCTTTTCAATATTAGCAATGACAGTAGGGAGGGCAGACACGCTGTTACCGCGACCAGGCCACAGCAGCCACTCCTAGAACTCCCTTCCTAACAGCACCGTGGATGTACCTACACCTCCGGAACTGCAGCGGTTCAAGAAGGCAGCTTGCCACCACCTTCTCAGGGGCAACTAGGGATGGGTAATAAATGCTAGCATATCCACATGACACCCACATCCTGGAAATGAATTGAAAACATTTGTGTGTGATAAATCTCCCTTTCTATAAAAAAAATTTTGAAAATGTTTTTATTGAAATTTTTCATTTTATACACTGTGCGATAGACAAAGGTATGTGGATCAGGTACAATTTACAACAACTCTCAAATTAGCATCGGCCCCCTTTAAGTTTGTCCAGAAATCTTAAAGAGTTTGAATAAAAGAAGAATTTGCTTTGTAAAAAGAGAAAAATGTTTTCGATGATAGTATTTGTGACTTTAGGATTTTCTCTTGTAAAGCCACATTACTCAAAGTCACTGGGGGAAAATAATATCCCCTCTAAATGGTTTGGGGGTTCTTAATTAATAATAATGATCTTTATTAATGCCATAAGTAGGCTTACATTAACGCTGCAATTAAGTTACTGTGTAACTCCCCTAGTCGCCACACTCCGGCACCTGTTCGGGTACACTGAGGGAGAATTCAGAATGTCCAATTCACCTAACAAGCCCATCTTTCAGGACTTGTGGGAGGAAACCGGAGCACTCAGAGGAAACCCATGCAGACACGGGGAGAACGTGCCGACTCCGCATAGTGACCCACGCCGGGAATCGAATCCGGGTTCCTGACGCTGTGAAGCAACAGTGCTAACCATTGAACTACCGTGCCGCCCTAATTAGTGCTCACCTTGTATTATCAATCATGTGAACCTCTCTTATATAATGACTGATGAAGATATACTGCGTCCTGCAGATTTTGATCAGTTCGCTACGCAATGAATGTTCCTGCAGAAGCAAATCATAACATTGTGATTCAATTATACCAACAACACAACATTTAACTTGCAGACAAAGTTAAATAACGCACATCTGAATGCACCAAGTTTTAAAATAAGCTTCCTAAGCAAAAAAGGAGATCTAAATAGGTTTCAAAAATTATTTGAAAGACTAACTCTCGCTGACAGTTTGATAGCAGTGAGGACATTCTTTTTTAAAAAGCTCAACTTCCATCAATTTGCTAGCAACTAGTTTTTCCCCACAACCAAATCTAGCCATAAATGTGCTCAAAACATGTTATAACGTGTCTCTGCAACGTCTTATCAGGGAACCTGATAAGGTGGATTGTCTGTGGACTGGCCGACACACCTGCCTTGGCAATGTTGTCTTTAAGGTAAAAAGATAATCACAATAGCATTTCAAATCATTGATTGAATTACTATTGGCCCTCTCCCTTCCTGTTTCCACTGTATTAACAACAGTATCTTGGAAAATTATGTTAGGGATTTATTTCATTATTAGATTACTTCTTGTGCAATCATCCCTGATGAGGAACCAAGAGAAAAATTTGAATATATGAATTAGGAACAAGAGTAGTCCACTCAGCCCATCGAGCGTACTCTGCCATTTAATAAGATTATGGCTGACCTGACTGTAACCTCAACCCCAAGGTCCTGCTTACCCCCAGTAACCTTTCACCCTTGTTTATAAAGAATCTATCCACCTCTGCCTTAAAAATATTCACAGACTCTTCTTCCATTGACTTTTGAGGAAGAGAGTTCCAAAGACTAATGACCTCAGAGAAAAACATTCTCCTCACCTCTGTCTTAAATGCGTGACCCCTTATTTTTAAACGATGGCCCCGATGGCAGCACGGTAGCACAGTCGTTAGCACTACGGCTTCACAGCACCAGGGTCCCAGGTTCGATTCCCGGCTTGGGTCACTGTCTGTACGGAGTCTGCCCGTTCTCCCTGTGTCTGTGTGGGTTTCCTCCGGGTGCTCCGGTTTCCTCTCACAAGTCTCGAAAGACGTGCTGTCAGGTAATTTGGACATTCTGAATTCTCCCTCAGTGTACCCGGACAGGCACCCGAGTGTGGCGACTAGGGGCTTTTCACAGTAGCTTCATTGCAGTGTTAATGTGACAACACTTGTGACAATAGTAAAGATTATTATTATAGTTCTAGGTTTTCCCACAAGAGGAAACACCCTCTCCACATCCACCCTGTCAAGACCTCTCAGGGTCTGTCTTCTTTTAGGATGAAGGAATTAAGCGCCAGCAGAATGGGTTTGGCAGTCCCAACCTGTCCTTAAACAAGGCTTTAAAAAGAATGAAAATGGCAGATATAAAAATAAATGCAGCAAGCATTAGGGGAGGCGGTGGCATAGTGGTATTGTGATTCGACCACTAATCCAGAGACCCAGAGTAATGCTCTGGGATTCGAATCCCATCACGGCGGATGGTGAAATTTCAATTCAATAAAAATCTGGAATTAAAAGTGTGATCATGTCCATGAAACCACTGTTGTAAATATTTATCTGGTTCACTAATGTCGCTTTATGGAAGGATTATACCAGCACCCCAGCTGCTTTCCAATACCCCAGCCGCTGGTTTTTCGGCAATGTGCCGTTCGCTGGCGGTGGAATTCTCTACTGATTGTAACCACTGCTCGCCTTTGGGATTTACCATTGGAACCACCCCAAGCCGCCGGAAAACCTGTGGGCGGGGGTTGCGCTGCTGTCGGGAATGGAGAATTACGGCCCTGCGATACTTTCCGGATCTGGACTACATGTGGCTCCTGATCCACAGGGATGTTACTGACTCTTAAATGCCCTTTGAAATGGCTTAGCAATCCACTCAGTTCAAGGGCAATTAGGGGTGGGCAATGCCCCAGCCAGTGACACCCACGTCTCATGAAAGAATAATTAGAAAAGCCGTTTGTGATTTGATGACATGACAGGAATTTGCGATGTTGGTTAGAAAAGTGAGCTTATTTAACATCTGCCCGAGTACTAATATCTAAATTACGATTTGTTAGCATACGTTGACGATCTGGTTTTCTGCGGGGCATAATAAACGTACACCCCAAGCCAGAGTCTATTTTCTCAACAGCCAATTTACATTAGGGGCTGGTTTAGCACAGTGAGCTAAACAGCTGGCTTGTAAGGTAGAACAAGGCCAGCAGCGCGGATTCAATTCCCGTAACGGCCTCTCCGAACAGGCGCCGGAATGTGGCGATTAGGGGATTTCACAGTTACTTCATTGAAGCCTACTTGTGACAATAAGTGATTATTATTATTACATTTGCAGATCAGTCATAGGTCTAATTAGCAAAGTTCATCATGTGGATATCTTTTTTAGCACAACAAATAGACTGAGCTTTGATGGGTTTTGGGCTACTTCACCTTTAGAATGAATAACTATATTGTCCCATACCATCAATGCCACCTGGATGCAGCTTACTTCAGTTGCCACTATCATACCTGAAGACAACAACAGCTGAGGTAAAAGCAAAATCAAAATATTGCGGACGTCGGAAATCTGAAATAAAAGCAGGAAATGCTGTTGCGGAGTGGTATTGTCACTGGGCTAGTAATCCAGAGACCCAGTTGCCAGTGTAGTGCTCGGGGGACCTGTGTCCGAATCCCACCACGGCAGATGGTGAAATTTTAATTCAAAAAGAATCTGGAATTAAAAGCCGCATCCCAAATGCAAGAGGGCGCCGGAGCGTGGCAACACTCTGCGAGCACTCCCAAACAGGTCCTCTTTTTACATCTCTTATAATCGTACTATTTTCATGTACCAAATGATCTGTTTGAGCTGCTTGCAGAAAAATACTTTTCACTGTACCTAGGTACACGTGACAATAAACAAATCCAAATCTTATCCCTCCCCGGTGAAAACTGAGGGTGCCAGGAATGGGTGTGGGAATCCTGAAATCAGCTCCCTGCTGCCATGTTTAAATGGCTCCAGAGTCAAGTGACTTTGCAAAAAATTTGGCATCCATTTCAGGCCTGTAAAACAGGAGCTGAATGATTCAATTGGCAAGCTATGTTGATTTGATCTGCATTACATATAGCGCAAATGAGAGAGCGGACAATTTTCCTGAAATGACAATGAGATGAGCTATAAAGCGTTTAATAATTTTTTGTGGCGGTAAGATTAAATTCTACTCAGTAGAATTAATACCAGTAGTTTCCTGGGTAAAAGCCCTGTCATGTTTGGTCACAGCATCTGAACTGTGCAGATAAACAGAAAACTCTTCCTGGAGGTCGGAATACGCTTGCAAAACCTGAAATCAAATAATAATTGTTTATTGTCACAAGTAGGCTTCAATGAAGTTACTGTGAAAAGCCCCCAGTCGCCACATTCCGCCGCCTGTTCGGGGAGGCCGGTACGGGAAAGCAGTCAGGTGTGAGGTTATTAAAACTTTAGTTCATATGTGAAATAGCACGCCCAGTCAGCCCAATTCATGATGAATTCTGTTCATTCCACATGTGATACACTGATCTAATGTTGCATCTTTTTCTGGTGGAGCTGAATGCATATTTCATATAGCTATGATGTATGATCAAACCTGGTCTGTGCTATGAAAGGAATTTTCATTATCTTGATGTTATTATGAAATAAATCATGCATAAACACTGTAATCGACTCCAGAAGCTGAATGCAATTTAACCAACAGCATCCACTTAAATTTTCAGAGAAGTATTTTCATTCAGAATTTAAAAATATCAATTCGTTGAGAGACATTCTCGGAGGACTTGAACATTTTCTGGGGTTTTTTTGCCATCTTAAGCACAAAAATAAAATCAGAATCTTCAGATTTTTTTTAATCCAATGTAGTTTATTTCAGGCCACAAAGCAGATTCTTTATTTTACATTTTCATACCTCTTATCTACAACCTCGAGTGATGGGGTAGAACTCCAGCAATTCTGAGGAACACTGATTTATTTACATTTGCGAATGAATGATCTTTGCTGGCACATCTTTGTGGGATGAAAATCAGATGGATTGTATAAAGATGGGCTGCACTAGCTTATCGAGCCAGATGGCGAAGGTGAAAATCTACCGCATGGTAATTTGCTGTCTGCCTTCATATGGCATCATGAATGAGAAGAGATTAATTTAAGTGGCTTATAAATGAACCATGAAAGCCAAGATTAAATATTATACTCTCTTCTTTTATCTCTATAATTCCTTTATTATGATTGGGTACATCTTTACACAAAAGGACAAATTGTTCTGATTGAAAGTTCGGCCCTTGATGTCTATCCTAGCTCTTTTCTCGAATAATCCAAAACTAATCCCAGCTCTCCTCCCATACTCATTCGTTTTTGCCTTCAAAGGTACAATGGTCTTTGGCTGGACCATTCTCGATGACTCCAAGCTAAGACATTTCCGTGCGCCGGCATGGAACCGGAATATCCCACCGGCGTGAACAGCCGGTAAATCCCGCCCAGATTCGGTAAGGATTTGAACATTTTCTGGCACATGCTGTGGATAGTGATGGTCGGCTAGGAATCTCTCCCACTCTCACCATCTGCCATTGGCATGTATTGGGAGGGATTTGCAGGTTCCCTGTTTGGGCTGCATTAGGAATATACTTTCCTCGGCGTATAAAGTCTGGGGATGGGACTTGGCTCATGGCTCTGAGGCAGACACACTGCGCCACAAAACCTCCATGGTGCTTTCTGTAACCAAGCCCAAATCACCCTTCTCTTGAGATCAAACTAATCTCAGCACTAGCAGCATTTCCAACTCTTCTCCACTATAAAGGAACGTGTTTCTACCCTCTGTGTTTGTTGTCCATTAATCAACAATCAAACATTTCCCTCATACCATTTGCTCAATCGTTCCAACCGTCTTTCCTTGATCTTTGAGATGGAGATGGATGAGAGATTGAAGCTCAGCTCAGAGTCAATTATTATACAGAGTTGAGGAAAAACTCGTGTGAAATCTTGAGGCAGCAGATCAGAAGGGAGATAGAATTGGTGGCCAAAAAATGGAGTTTGTGAGGTGAGTGGTCCCAACTGTTCAACTGATGAATTTAATGTTTGGTCAGAAGTCATCTAAATTACATCTATTGCTACTGCTTAATAAATAGATTAGCCTGAAGTCATAGGGGAGAAAGCTTTTTTTTTAAATGACGCAAACATACTCACCTTTCTGTTATTATATTTCAGAACTGTATAAAATTTATCAGCTGGCACTGCTCTGTTTGGAGTTGCTATGACCACACCGGGTAGATAATAATAATTTTCAGCCTCTGCATCGCCACGCACCAAAATAAAGTCTCCCACCTGAAAGTGATTAAACAACATCCAATTAACCTGACAAAATAAATCTTAATGGCAACAGATGGGGGGGGTGATGTACACAGGAGAAGGTGACAGTAACAACTTGGATTTCATATAGCACCTTTTTACACTATAAAACAGGAGTGTTATAAAACAAAATTTCATACCAAGCAACGTAATGTAATGGCCAAAGGTTTGGTCAAAGTAGCAAGTTTTAAGGAGTGACTTAAAGGAGGAGAGGAAGTTCGAGAGATAGGGAGGGTGGTTCGGAGCTTGAGGCCTAGGCACCTGTAGGCACAGCCATCATCAATGGAGCAATTAAAATAGGGGCTGCTGGGGGGGTCACGTGATGTGGTTGCGTTTTCGTGAGCTCTGACACTACTCAATTTTTTTTTATTCGGATGGACAACCCATAATTAGTTTTTCCTGTTTTTTTTTTTAATATGTCCTCCGCGATGCTCCTGGCAGATTTTGGCTAGACTTTGGCGGTGAGGAGCCGAGTTAAGTCAAAAGATCCTGGTCCGATTGAGCCAGTTGGAGGCGGCTGGTGCAGGGCCCAGCTTGCGGTGGCGTTTTTCTGATGGGCTGGCTTCCTGTGATAAATGTACGAAATCAGTGGCACAGTGGTTAGCACTGCTGCCTCACGGCCCTGAAGACCGGGGTTCGATTCCAGCCCCGGGACACTGTCCGTGTGGAGATTGCACATTCTCCCCGTGTCTGTGCGGGTCTCATCCCCACAACCCAAAGATGTGCAGGGTAGGTGGATAAAAAGAATTGGGTACTCTAAATTTATTTTTAGAAAATGAACGCACAAACCTTTTAATCATAGAATCATAGAATTTACAGTGCCGAAGGAGGCCATTCAGCCCATCGAGTCTGCACCGGCTCTTGGAAAGAGCACCCTACCCAAGGTCAACACCTCCACCCTATCCCCATAACCCAGTAACCCCACCCAACATTAAGGGCAATTTTGGACACTAAGGGCAATTTATCATGGCCAATCCACCTAACCGGCACATCTTTGGACTGTGGGAGGAAACC
This sequence comes from Scyliorhinus torazame, assembly GCF_047496885.1. Lineage (NCBI taxonomy): Eukaryota > Metazoa > Chordata > Chondrichthyes > Carcharhiniformes > Scyliorhinidae > Scyliorhinus > Scyliorhinus torazame. Next base: position 179,066,602 of record NC_092721.1, on the reverse strand, counting down.
GGAGCACCTGGAGGAAACCCACGCACACACGGGGAGGATGTGCAGACTCCGCACAGACAGTGATCCAAGCCGGAATCGAACCTGGGACCCTGGAGCTGTGAAGCAATTGTGCTATCCACAAGGCTACCGTGCTGCCCCATAATACACTACATTGATGTAATGTATTATGTCTCTTTTGCAGTCATTAAAAGAACTACAATTAAGGTATCCAAATCTGCTAAAGCTGTGATTAAGGAGTTTACAGCTAGGCGGGCTGTGATGTCACATTCGGGGGGGGGGGGGGGGGGCGCGCGACGGTATGCCTTTGAGTTTTGTTTTCAGCCCTGCCCTGTGTCCGTTATTTTTAGTTTAATTTTTAGAGTTCTGCTCTGGTTCCTGAGGCGTGTTTCTCAGACTGGCATCTAAAAGGTTTCTCTCCCAAGGACTTTGTGAATACGTCTGTAAGCCACTGAGCGTCAACTCTATAAATAAGTGACATTTCACCTGCGTGTGTGGATTTTTCTTCATTGAAATTTTAGAAGTAGATGGGAAATGAGCTCAAAGATCTTTTTTTTTTTTTAGAACTGTTTAACTGTTAATTGAAAGCTGTTTTTTTCTTGGATGGGGTTAATCTTGAAAATTTGTGTTAATATTAAAGCTCCCAAGATGTCAGGGGAATCACTGCAGGAGCAAAGTATTCTTTTCTCACAGTTTACAAATTGAACAATTGTCGGGGTTGCGTCTGGTTTGCTAATATAAATTGTGGACTGGTCTGGGTATCATAACACTGAGCTTCAGCGATGTTCTCGACATGAGATGATGGCTGCCATTGTGAACGATGATGTGGATGATGGTCTCGGTTCCTTGGTGCAGGTTAATGAACTGCGAGATACCCTTGAACAATGGATGAAGTGGAGAAGAGAATCCCCACAGTCAATATGGCAGTCCCCTTGGCGTGGGCTCGCCTTCGGCCCTTGGAACTCCTGCTGCATGGTGTGTCGAATAAACTGGTGGAGAATAAGCTGGATGGCGAATCCCGCCCAAGATTTGTTACCTACAGCACCACAGTCCAAGAGCTGTAAGGTGGAATGAGACAGAATAGTTCTTTCTTGGAACATAAGAACCTGGAGCAGGAGCGGGCAATTTAGCTTCTCGAGCTTGCTCCGCTGTTCAGGGCAGCACGGTAGCATTGTGGATAGCACAATTGCTTCACAGCTCCAGGGTCCCAGGTTCGATTCCGGATTGGGTCACTGTCTGTGCGGAGTCTGCACATCCTCCCCGTGTGTGCGTGGGTTTCCTCCGGGTGCTCCGGTTTCCTCCCACAGTCCAAAGATGTGCAGGTTAGGTGGATTGGCCATGATAAATTGCCCTTAGTGTTGGGTGGGGTTACTGGGTTATGCGGATAGGGTGGAGGTGTTGACCTTGGGTAGGGTGCTCTTTCCAAGAAACGGTGCAGACTCGATGGGCCTCCTTCTGCACTATAAATTCTATGATAATCTATGAATACGATCATTGCTGATCCCATCCTGGCCTCAACTCCACCGTCCTGCCTGTTCTCTGTAACCTTCAACCCATTACTAATTAAAAATCTGTCTCGCTCCTCCTTAATTTTACTCACTGTCCCAGCATTCTCTGCGAATTCCTCAGATTCACGACCCTTTGGGAGAATTAGTTCTCCTCCTGTTTAAAATTTGCTACCCCTTACTCTGAGACTCTAGACTACCTTGTCTCCTCCTGGGCTGTGTGATTCAATTGGAGGTTAGTTTAAAAATAGGCAGGTCAATCGGAGGCCGGCAGCTCCTCGCTGCTGGGGTCACAACCCAGAGCGGCTGCAGTGGCTGGAAATGTACCCGCCAGAGGCCCAGGGTCACCCAAGAGACCCCGGGCCAAAGCTGTGAGCACAGAATAGGGATCATGGGGTGGGGGGTCGTGGAACAGTGGGGACGGGGATGGCAGGAGGCAAGAGCGGGGAGGGGCTGTCAGTGGACCCCACTCCCAATGGTAACTCAATCAGACAGAGTGACTGAGAATGAATCATAGAATTTACAGAGCTGGAGAAGGCCATTTGGCCCATCGAGTCTGCACCGGCCCTTGGAAAGAGCATCCTACCTAAGTCCATATCTCCACCCTATCCGTACACCTCCACGCTATCCCCGTAACCCCATCTAACCTTTTTGGTCAATCGACCTAACCTCCACATCTTTGGACTGTGGGAGGAAACCGGAACACCCGGAGGAAACCCACACAGACACGGGGAGAACGTGCAGACTCCGCACAGACAGTGACCCAAGCCGGGAATCAAACCTGGGACCCTGGAGCTGTGGAGCAATTGTGCTAACCACTGTGCTACCGTGCTGCCCCCAACAAGGACCAAGAACCCTCTCCCCCATCCCCGAATTGTGGTGGGCTCAGGGATAATTAGCTCATTAATAAGCCTAATTGACATCCATTTGGCAGCAGCCAGCGATCTTGCACCGGGGGAGGGGGGCGGAGGTTTCATCGCTGACAGGTGATTTACTGCGATGAAGTGCGTCCAGCCGCCATGTTTACGAACCACAACAGGTCCATTAAGACAGGCCCATTAACTCTGCTTCTCTCTCCACAGATGATGCCAGACCTCCAGCATTGTCTGGTGTTTTTATTTGGGATTTTAATCATCCGCATCATTTTTTCTCTTTCAGGATGTCCGCGACCATCAAAAATTTTAATTCCTACTTCCCAGGTGGCAGGCGCAACACTCTTACCTTTGTGCTATTCGAGCCAGAAGAGTATAAATGAATATACCCCCCTAAGGACCAGCTTGTGATGTCTCCAGGACAACCACAGGCAGCTGCTGAGATTGCTTAAATAAAGCCCCACAGAGCTATTGACATCATTGAGAGGTAGATTGCCACGTAGCTCCACATTCTCTCATGCACTCTGGGCCCAGTGACCTTGGTGCTGCCCTTCCTTCAGCAGCATTTCTACAAAGGTCTCATCAAACCATGGTGTTCTGCTGGTCCTCTGCCCCATGCTCCCAAATTCCCCAAATGTTCTACCTCTTAAAAAACACAAACTTTAAAAATAAAGCTGCTGCAGCGGGCTTTTCAAATCATCAGACCATAAGATATAGGAACAGAATTGGGCCATTCGGCCCATCGGGTCTGCTCCGCCATTCGATCATGGCTGATATATTTCTCATCCCCATTCTCCTGCCTGCTCCGTGATCCCTGATCCCCTATTAATCATGAACCTATCCATCTCTGTCTTAAAAATACTCAGAGACTTGGCCTCCACAGCCTTCTGTGGCATAGAGTTCCACAGATACACCACCCACTAGCTGAAGAAATTCTTTCGCATCTCAGTTTTACAGGATCGTCCCTTCAGTCTGAGGCTGTTCCCTTGGGTTCTCGTTTTTCCTACAAGTGGAAACATCCTCTCCACGTCCATTCTATCCAGGCCTCTCAGCATTCTGTGAGTTTCAATAAGATCCCCCCTCATGCTTCTAAACTCCATCAAGTACAGACCCAGAGTCCTCAACCGCTCCTCATATGAAAAGCTCTTTATTCCAGGGATCATTCTTGTGAACCTCCTCTGGACCCTTTCCAAGGCCAGCACATCCTTCCTTAGATACAGGGCCCAAAACTGCTCACAATATTCCAAATGAGGTCTGACCAGAGCCTTATACACTCTCAGCAGTACATCTCTGTTCTTGTATTCCAGCCCACTCGACATGAATGCTAACAATACATTTGCCTTCCTTACTGCCAACTGAACCTGCAAGTTAACCTCGAGAATCCTGAACTAGGACTCCTAAGTCCCTTTGTGCTTTTGATTTCCGAAGCCTTTCCTCCTATAGAAAATAGTCTATGCCTTTATTCTTCCTAATAAAGTGCATAACCTCACACTTTTTATCAGGATGTTGCCTGGTATGGAGGGCATTAGTTATGAGGAGAGGTTGAATAAACTTGGTTTGTTTTCACTGGAACGACGGAGGTTGAGGGGCGATCTGATAGAGGTCTACAAAATTATGAGGGGCATAGACAGAGTGGATAGTCAGAGGCTTTTCCCCGGGGTAGAGGGGTCAATTACTAGGGGGCATAGGTTTAAGGTGCGAGGAGCAAGGTTTAGAGGAGATGTACGAGGCAAGTTTTTTTACACAGAGGGTAGTGGGTGCCTGGAACTCGCTGCTGGAGGAGGTGGTGGAAGCAGAGACGATAGTGACGTTTAAGGGGCCCCTTGACAAATACATGAATAGGATGGGAATAGAGGGATACGGACCCCGGACATGTAGAAGATTTTAGTTTAGACGGGCAGCATGGTTGGTGCAGGCTTGGAGGGCCGAAGGGCCTGTTCCTGTGCTGTACATTTCTTTGTTCTTTGTTCTTTTCCACATTGTGTTCCATCTGCCACTTCTTTGCCAACACTCCTAGCCCGTCCAAGAACTTTTGCAGCTTCCCCACTTCCTCAACACAACCTATCCCTCTACATATCTTTGTATCATCTGCAAACTTAGCAACAATGACCCCAGTTCCTTCTTCCATATCTTTAATGTATATCGTGAATAATTGTGGTCCCAACACTGACCCCTGCGGAACGCCACTAGTCACCGACTGCCATCCTGAAAAAAACACTCTCTGCTGGTCAGTCAATCCTCTATCCATGCCAGTACCTTGCCCTTAACATCCTGGGTTCTTGTCTTATTAAGCAGCTCCCTGTACAGCACCTTGTCAAAGGCCTTCTGGAAGTCCAAATAGATCACGTCCACTGGCTCTCCTTTGTCTAACTTCAAAAACCCGCAGCAGTGCAAGATTTCCCACCCTGTCAAACAACAAACTCAACATGACTGGTGTCTTTCACACCAGGAACCCTCGAGGAGTAGGGTCTCATCCACAAATTTAGCCCGCATGCGTTCTGAGGTAAGAAAAAAAAAATCTTACAGACAACAATGCCAGTTTGAAGTTACGTAACAGTAAAATCTCTTACTTTCAATGGGGGACAAGGTGCAGCTCCTCCAATCTGAATTAAGAACATCGTAGGTGTAATCTGAGTACCTCCTTTGGTGAAATCTATTAAGGATTTCCTGACACCAACACGTTTAGTCACAATTCCTGAGAACAGCAGAGATATAAAACAAACTTGAGGTATATTACCGAGGCTTATTATAATCAGAGTAGATTTGCAAGATAAATGGAAGGGGGAAATAATTATTTTAATATCTAATGTTATTCTGCATACAAGGAAAATTGGCCACCTCTTGTAATTCATGGGATTTGGGCATCGCCAGCTGAGCCATGTGCTAGCCATCCTCAACTGCCCTTGGACTGAAAATGAAATGAAAATGAGTGGCTTGTTATGCCATTTTCAGAGGGCATTTAAGAATCAACCACATTGCTGTGAATCTGGAGTCACATGTAGGCCAGGCCAAGTACGGATGAAGACTTCCATCCCTGAAGGATATTAGTGAACCAGATGAGTTTTTACAACAATCATTTCATGGCCATCATTAGACTTGTAATTCCAGATCTTTATTGAATTCAATTTCAGCTATCTGCTATGGTGGGATTCAAAACCCGGTCCCCTATTCCGGTAGAATCCATAGAATCCCTACAGTGCAGAAGGAGGCCATTCAGCCCATCGAGTCTTCTGGCACTACAGGAATAGTGCCAGAAGACTGGAGGATAGCAAATGTTGTCCCCTTGTTCAAGAAGGGGAGTAGAGATAACCCCGGTAACTATAGACCAGTGAGCCTTACTTCTGTTGTGGGCAAAATCTTGGAAAGGTTTATAAGAGATAGGATGAATAATGATCTGGAAAGGAATAATTTGATTAGAGATAGTCAACACGGTTTTGTGAAGGGTAGGTCGTGCCTCACAAACCTTATTGAGTTCTTTGAGAAGGTGACCAAACAGGTGGACGAGGGTAAAGCAGTTGATGTGGTGTATATGGATTTCAGTAAAGCGTTTGATAAGATTCACCATGGTAGGCTACTGCAGAAAATACAGAGGCATGGGATTCAGGGTGATTTAGCAGTTTGGATCAGAAATTGGCTAGCTGAAAGAAGACAAAGGGTGGTGGTTGATGGGAAATGTTCAGACTGGAGTCCAGTTACTAGTGGTGTACCACAAGGATCTGTTTTGGGGGCACTGCTGTTTGTCATTTTTATAAATGACCTGGAGGAGGGCGTAGAAGGATGGGTGAGTAAATTTGCAGATGACACTAAAGTCGGTGGAGTTGTGGACAGTGCGGAAGGATGTTACAAGTTACAGAGGGACACAGATAAGCTGCAGCGCGGGGCTGAGAGGTGGCAAATGGAGTTTAATGCAGAAAAGTGTGAGGTGATTCATTTTAGAAGGAATAACAGGAAGACTGAGTACTGGGCTAATGGTAAGATTCTTGGCAGTGTGGATGAGCAGAGAGATCTCGGTGTCCATGTACATAGATCCCTGAAAGTTGCCACCCAGGTTGAGAGGGTTGTTAAGAAGGCATACGGTGTGTTAGCTTTTATTGATGTGGAGATGCCGGCGTTGGACTAGGGTGAGCACAGTACGAAGTCTTACAACACCAGGTTAAAGTCCAACAGGTTTGTTTCGATGTCACTAGCTTTTGGAGCGCTGCTCCTTCCTCAGGTGAATCTGAGGAAGGAGCAGCACTCCGAAAGCTAGTGACATCGAAACAAACCTGTTGGACTTTAACCTGGTGTTGTAAGACTTCGTACTTAGCTTTTATTGGTAGAGGGATTGAGTTTAGGAGCCATGAGGTCATGTTGCAGCTATACAACACTCTGGTGCAGCCACATTTGGAGTATTGCGTGCAATTCTGGTCGCCACGTTATAGGAAGGATGTGGAAGCATTGGAAAGGGTGCAGAGGAGATTTACCAGAATGTTGCCTGGTATGGAGGGAAGATCTTATGAGGAAAGGCTGAGGGACTTGCGGCTGTTTTCGTTAGAGAGAAGAAGGTTAAGAGGTGTCTTAATTGAGGCATACAAGATGATCAGAGGATTGAATAGGGTGGACAGTGAGAGCCTTTTTCCTCGGATGGTGATGTCTAGCACGAGGGGACATACCTTTAAATTGAGGGGAGATAGATATAAGACAGATGTCAGAGGTAGGTTCTTTACTCAGAGAGTAGTAAGGGCGTGGAATGCCCTGCCTGCAACAGTAGTGGACTCGCCAACACTAAGGACATTCAAATGGTCATTGGATAGACATATGGACAATAAGGGAATAGTGTAGATGGGCTTTAGAGTGGTTTCACAGGTCGGCGCAACATCGAGGGCCGAAGGGCCTGTACTGCGCTGTAATGTTCTATGTTCTATGAGTCTGTACCAACCCTCTGAAACAGCATCATACCGAGGCTAATCCCCTGCCCTATCCCCATAACGCCATCTAACCTGCATATTTTTTTGGCAATTTTGTCATGGCCAATGTCATAATATCCACTCATGTATATAATGAGATGCAGACAGGCAGTGATTGACACATAGGATGACCAGTAAGCACACAACACAGTGCAGCCAATCACCAGACAGGACACTACCACTATAAAGCCAGAGGGCACTAGGTTTCCCGCGCTCTCGGGACCCAGCCACTGAGACAATCAGAGTCCATGAGCTAGCACAGTGCAAACACCATTCGGTAGCTAGTAAGTCTGGTTAGGCTAGTACAAGATCTCCAGTCAGTTCAGTATAGTGTTGACCCACAGCTGAATATGTATATCAGTTCTATCATTGAATAAAACAGTGTTGGATCTTCTCCAGTGTTAGACGTCTGTTTCTAGCTTCCCTGCATCGAGTGCAGTCCACATCGAACCTACCTGCCTAACACATCATGGTACAGGAGTGATACTGATCTTGACGGACCTACCTCGAGTGAATCAGCATTGACCAGCAAGCAGCCATCCGGTGAAATGGAAAACATCCAGCCTCCTCCGCAGCTCCGCATCTCCAGCAACGTCGGCGCTAATTGGAAAATCTTCAAGCAAAAGTTCCTCTTGTACATCGAGGTCTCTGACCACGAAGTAGCATCGGTTGCCAGGAATATCACGCTATTTCTCTCCACCGCGGGGGACCACGCGATCCACATTTACAACTTCCTTACGTTCGCTGACGGCGAAGACAAAACAAAATTCAAAACAGTCCTGCAGAAGTTTGACAGCCACTGCGACATTGAGGTGGATGAGAGCTTTGAAGGGTCTGTTTTCCAGCAGAGGCTTCAGGGTAAGGATGACCCATCTCCGCATCCTAGCGCAGTCATGTAACTATGACTCGACAGCTGATTCCATGATCCGGGATCAGATCGTTTTCGGGGTCCACTCCGACTCCCTTCGGCAGCAGCTCCTGAAAGTCAAACAGTTGACCCTCTCTGTCACTATCAAGACGTGCAATGTCCATGAGAATGCTAAGAATCGTTACTCCCACATCAGGGCGGCAGAAACTGCAAAGCAGGCCTCCCACGAGGCGGAACGGGTGCAGGCCATTGCACAAATGCAGGGCCTGAGCATCGAGGAGAGTGGCCGTTTTGCACCCTTTTCCCGGGTCCCTGCACACGCGCGCCACGACCTAGTGGACAACGAGCCCGACAACCCGACTGCGCAGGTGCATACGTCGACCAACCGCACTGCGCATGCGCGATGGTGCACGGAACGCGCTGACATTGGCGTCAAGACGTGTCCGAATTGTGGCTCCACCCATTTAAAGCGACAATGTCCGGCAAAAGGACGCCGGTGTCTACAGTGTGGCAAGCTTGGCCACTACGCAGCCCTTTGCAGATCTGCTCCACCGCTCAGCAGCCAGCGATCCCACCTGCGCAGAACTGTCCGCTCAATACAACAAGGCATGCCAGATTCCGATCCCGACAGCCCAGCAGACCCCGATGCTGAGTGCCTCAAGTCCCCATACCGGGTGGGCATCATAACTACACATGCGCTGCCTTCCACCACAACGGCAAAACGCCTCTCGATCCTCGAGCCTGCCAGCTCCTTGACTACAATGGCAATACTATAGCTGCCAGTGGCTCCTGTCAACTAGGGGTATCCAACAAGGCGATCAAGGCAACACTGCGGTTTGAAATCCTCGGGCCTGACAGAGCGTCCCTGCTCGGTGCTCTAGCCTGCAAGCTCCTGATCCTGGTTCAGCGAGTCCATACTATGTCATCATCACCGGCGACGGCCTCACCTGATGGAAATTTGCAAGCTGACATAGATGACATTATCACGCAGTACCACAGCGTATTCCATGCAATGGGCATGCTCCCATACCGATACAAAATACTGCCACCCCTGTAATTCATGCACCACGCCAGGTGCCGGCACCCCTCAAGGATCGTCTGAAGAAGCAATTACAGGACCTCCTAGACTGGGGCATCATATCAAAGGTCACAGAGCCAACAGACTGGGTCAGCTCATGGTCTGCGTAAAGAAGCCGTCAGGGGAGCTTCGCATTTGCAATGACCCTAAGGATCTAAACCGCAACATCATGCGGGAGCATTACCCTATACCAAAACGTGAAGAGCACACCAGTGAGATGGCTCATGCCAAACTCTTTACTAAGCTGGGCGCCTCCAAGGGTTTTTGGCAAATACAGCTGGACGCGTCCAGTCGCAAGCTGTGCACGTTCAACACCCCGTTCAGTCGCTACCTTTACAACGGATGCCTTTTGGGATCATATCTGTCTCTGACGTATTTCACCACATCATGGAGCAGATGATGGAGGGCATCGAGGGGGTGCGAGTATACGTTGACGACGTAATTATCTGGTCCACAACGCCCCAGGAACACATCGCTCGCGTCAAGAAGGTATTCCAGAGAATTCATGAACATGATCTCCAGCTCAACAGGGCCAAGTGCTCATTTGGTCAATCAGATATTAAGTTCCTGGGTGACCACATCTCGCAGCAAGGCGTGCGGCCAGATGTCGACAAGGTCTCGGCGATCAACGCCATGCAGGCCCCCGAGGACAAGAAGGAGGTCCTCCGCTTCCTCGGGATGGTCAACTTCCTATGGAAATTCGTTCCCAATATGGCATCCCACACCACGGCCCTCCGCCATCTCGTCAAGAATTCGACGGAATTCCAGTGGCTGCCCACGCATGAAGAGGAATGGCGTGAGCTGAAAGCAAAGCTCAACACAGCCCCGGTTCTAGCGTTCTTCGGCCCAACCAAGGAAACCAAGCTATCGACTGATGCAAGCCAGGACGGCATTGGGGCAGTGCTCCTTCAGCGAGATGACTCCTCATCCTGGGCTCCAGTGGCGTATGCCTACAGGGCCATGACGCCCACTGAGCAACGGTACGCTCAGATTGAGAAGGAGTTTCTGGGCCTCCTGACAGGGATAGTCAAGTTTCACGACTACATTTACGCCTGCCAAAATTCACGGTAGAAACGGACCACAGGCCTCCAGTCCATATAATCCAAAAGGATTTAAATGACATGACACCGCGCTTACAGCGAATTCTTCTTAAGCTACGCCGCTACGCCTTCGAACTTGTCTACACGCCAGGCAGAGAGCTGATCATTGCAGATGCCCTATCCCGGTCCATTACCACACCGTGTGAACAAAGTGACTTCATCTGCCACATAGAAGCGCAAGTGCAGTTGTGTGCCACCAACCTTCCGGCCTCTGATGAACGGGTGGTCCAAATTCGTGAGGAGATGGCCAAAGATCCTTTACTGCAGCGTGTGATGCAGCACCTTACCCATGGCTGGCAGAAGGGACAATGTCCCCAGTTCTATAACGTAAAAGACGACCTGACGGTGGTGGAGGGGATCTTTCTGAAACTCAACAGGATCGTAATTCCTCAGAGCATGCAGGCTATGGTGCTGGGCCAACTCCATGAGGGTCACCTTGGGGTCAAGAAATGCCGACGCAGAGCTCGGAAGGCGGTCTATTGGCCGGGCATCAACCAGGACATTGCCGACACAGTCCTCAACTGCCCTACCTGTCAGAGTTTCAACCAGCTCAACCCAAGGAAACGCTGCAACAGCACGAGATCGTGACCTCTCTGTGGTCCAAAGTAGGTGTAGACCTTTTCCAGCCAAGGGGCGTGACTACGTACTCCTGGTCGACTACTTCTCTAGTTACCCAGAAGTGGTGAAACTGCCCGAACTCACGTCGAAGGCGGTAATCAAAGCCTGCAAAGAAACGTTCGCCAGGCATGGGATTCCGCTCACGGTAATGAGCGACAACGGTCCTTGCTTTTACAGCTAGGAATGGTCTGATTTTGCACAGTCCTACAACTTCCGTCACGTAACCTCCAGTCCCCACTACCCGCAGTCAAACGGGAAGGCCGAGAAAGGGGTCCATATTGTAAAGCGGTTGCTGTGCAAAGCTGCAGACTCAGGCTCCGACTTCAACCTGGCGATGCTGACATACAGGGCAACCCCACTGTCCACTGGGTTGTCTCCAGTGCAGATGCTCATGAATCGCACTCTGAGGACCACAGTTCCAGCCATCCATGTTCCAGACCTTGACCACCTCACGGTCTTACAGAAAATGCAGCAGTCACGGGCCCAACAGAAGGCCACATATGATGCTCATGCCACGGATCTACTCGAGCTGGCCCCAACTGATCATGTTCGTGTCCAGTTGCCTGAGGGCGGCTGGTCAGCCACAGCTGTTGTGATCAAACACATGGCCCCACGATCGTTCCTTGTCCGCATGGCTGATGGCTCCCTGCCACGGCGCAACAGACGGGCACTGCGAAGAATTCCACAACTGCTACCAGACCAAAGTGCCCCGCCGCCCACGATGCTTCCTCCGGACATACCCTGCCACGAGGCCACCGATCTACCAGCAATCCTGCCGGCCCATACGACCACCGCGATGGCAGCGATCCCGCCTATCCACGTGCAGGCGGCTCCTGATCCACCTCTGCGGCGATTGACAAGAATTCGTCGCCCACCACAAAAACTGAGTCTGTAGACTGAACTTTTGTACATTTTGTGACTTCATCAATTTAACCTCTGTAAATACTGTTTTGTTTGCCATGTATCTGCACTATCGACACCGTCCTATATATATACGTTCATTTGGACACCTTTTGTATATCGTCAGGCATATATATATATATATAATATATATATATATATATATACACACATGCACACCTTAGTATTTATTTATCTAAAAACAAATGGGGCGACATGTCATAATATCCACTCATGGAAATAATGAGATGCAGACAGGCAGTGATTGACACACAGGATGACCAGTAAGCACACAGCACAGTGCAGCCAATCACCAGACAGGACACCACCACTATAAAGCCAGAGGGCACTAGGTTTCCCGCTCTTTTGGGACCCAGCCACTGAGACAATCAGAGTCCACGAGCTAGCAAGCATAAACACCATGCGGTAGCTAGTAAGTCTGGTCTCCAGTCAGTTCAGTATAGTGTCGACCCACAGCTGAATATGTATATCAGTTCTGTCGTTGAATTAAACAGTATTGGATCTTCTCCAGGGTTAGACGTCTGTTTCTAGCTTCCCTGCATCGAGTGCTGTCCACCTACCTGCCTAACACATCAGCCAATACACCTACCCTGCACATCTTTGGACTGTGGGAGGAAGCCTGAGAACCCGGAGGAAACGCATGCAGACACGGGGAGAATGTGCAAACTCCAGACAGTCACCCATGGCCGGAATTGAACCCAGGTCCCTGTGGCACTGTGAGACAGCAGAGACAACCACCGTACCACCCTGGATTACTAGTTCAGTGACAATACCACTACGCCATCTCCTCCCCAGTATCACACCTTATTACATGACATTAAAACAGACAGATTACTGGTATCAATTTCACAGTTAACTGAATAATGCATTTATATCTGAATTATCTTTGAAAGTTAATTTTCTAGCTCCTTCAAATCAATCGCAGGCTGAGAGAATGGACAAAGAAACATGGGCAGGCTGATGCCACAACGTGAGAAAAACTATTCAACAAATAATAACTAAAGTACCTTTTGTTCATTTTTAAATTAAATGTCAGAACATTAAACAAATTCCATTAGAAATCTCGGAATAAAGAAACTAGAATGGTGTATTACCATATGGATGCCCGGCAACCTCATATTACGAGGGCAGAATTTTAATATTTAATAAATAATATATAGCCCAGTAATATATTATTTTCCAGAAAGCGCAACAGCAATAGCTGCAAATGTAGAAGATAATGCATGTGGAACTGGGTACGGCATTGCAGTTCTTCAACTACACCAGTACATCAGGACCGGCTTGGGTGATCTGGAGAAATTAGTTTTCATTCCACTTCAGCCCCTGGAGAATTGAAATTCGATTCATCAAATTAAACAAACTCTGGAATTAAAAAGCTAGTGCCACTAATGATGATGCTGGTATTCTGCAGCAAATAACTCACCTCCTGAGTCCTCAAAACCTTTACTTCTTCTACAAGCCACAGGCCAGGGGTATGATGGAATACTCTGGCCTGGATGAGTGCAGCTCCAACAACACTCAAGAAGTTCGCCCGCTTTAGAACAAAGCAACTCACTTGATCGGCACCCTGTCCTCCATCTTAAACAGTCATTTCCACCACCACCAACGCACCATTCCACAAGGTGCACTGCAGTCACTTGCCAAGGCTTAATTTGGCAGCGCCTACCAAATCTGCAGCATCAGGAGTGGAGTATCGGGTGTACAGGAGCAGCCCAAGCTGCAAATTTCCCTCCTAGTAACGCATACCATCCTGACTCAGAAATACATCAATATGACTGAGTCCTGCAATTCCCTTTCTAATAGCACTTCGGTTGTACCTACAAAGAACAAAGAAATGTACAGCACAGGAACAGGCCCTTCGGCCCTCCAAGCCCGTGCCGACCATGCTGCCCGACTAAACTACAATCTTCTACACTTCCTGGGTCCGTATCCTTCTATTCCCATCCTATTCATATATTTGTCAAGATGCCCCTTAAATGTCCCTATCGTCCCTGCTTCCACTACCTCCTCCGGTAGTGAGTTCCAGGCACCCACTACCCTCTGCGTAAAAAACTTGCCTCGTACATCTACTCTAAACCTTGCCCCTCTCACCTTAAACCTATGCCACCTAGTAATTGACCCCTCTACCCTGGGGAAAAGCCTCTGACTATCCACTCTGTCTATGCCCCTCATAATTTTGTATACCTCTATCAGGTCTCCCCTCAACCTCCTTCGTTCCAGTGAGAACAAACCGAGTTTATTCAATCGCTCCTCATAGCTAATGCCCTCCATACCAGGCAACATTCTGGTAAATCTCTTCTGCACCCTCTCTAAAGCCTCCACATCCTTCTGGTAGTGTGGCGACCAGAATTGAACACTATACTCCAAGTGTGGCCTAACTAAGGTTCTATACAGCTGCAACATGACTTGCCAATTCTTATACTCAATTCCCCGGCCAATGAAGGCAAGCATGCTGTATGCCTTCTTGACTACCTTCTCCACCTGTGTTGCCCCTTTCAATGACCTGTGGACCTGTACTCCTAGATCTCTTTGACTTTCAATACTCTTGAGGGTTCTACCATTCACTGTATATTCCCTACCTGCATTAGACCTTCCAAAATGCATTACCTCACATTTCTCCGGATTAAACTCCATCTGCCATCTCTCCGCCCAAGTCTCCAGACAATCTAAATCCTGCTGTATCCTCCGACAGTCCTCATCGCTATCCGCAATTCCACCAACCTTTGTGTCGTCTGCAAACTTACTAATCAGACCAGTTACATTTTCCTCCAAATCATTTATATATACTACAAAGAGCAAAGGTCCCAGCACTGATCCCTGTGGAACACCACTGGTCACAGCCCTCCAATTAGAAAAGTATCCCTCCATTGCTACTCTCTGCCTTCTATGGCCTAGCCAGTTCTGTATCCACCTTGCCAGCTCACCCCTGATCCCGTGTGACTTCACCTTTTATACTAGTCTACCATGAGGGACCTTGTCAAAGGCCTTACTGAAGTCCATATAGACAACATCTACTGCCCTACCTGCATCAATCATCTTAGTGACCTCCTCGAAAAACTCTATCAAGTTAGTGAGACACGACCTCCCCTTCACAAGACCGTGCTTCCAAATGGGAGTAGATCCTGTCTCGAAGAATTCTCTCCAGTAATTTCCCTACCACTGAAGTAAGGCTCACCGGCCTGTAGTTCCCGGGATTATCCTTGCTACCCTTCTTAAACGGAGGAACAACATTGGCTATTCTCCAGTCCTCCGGGACATCCCCTGAAGACAGCGAGGATCCAAAGATTTCTGTCAAGGCCTCAGCAATTTCCTCTCTAGCCTCCTTCAGTATTCTGGGGTAGATCCCATCAGGCCCTGGGGACTTATCTACCTTAATATTTTTTAAGACACCCAACACCTCGTCTTTTTGCATCACAATGTGACCCAGGCTATCTACACACCCTTCTCCAGACTCAACATCTACCAATTCCTTCTCTTTGGTGAATACTGATGCAAAGTATTCATTTAGTACCTCACCCATTTCCTCTGGCTCCACACATAGATTCCCTTGCCTATCCTTCAGTGGGCCAACCCTTTCCCTGGCTACCCTCTTGCTTTTTATGTACGTGTAAAAAGCCTTGGGATTTTCCTTAACCCTATTTGCCAATGACTTTTCGTGACCCCTTCTCGCCCTCCTGACTCCTTGCTTAAGTTCCTTCCTACTTTCCTTATATTCCACGCAGGCTTCGTCTGTTCCCAGCCTTTTAGCCCTGACAAATGCCTCCTTTTTCTTTTTGACGAGGCCTACAATATCACTCGTCATCCAAGGTTCCCGAAAATTGCCGTATTTATCTTTCTTCCTCACAGGAACATGCCGGTCCTGTATTCCTTTCAACTGCCACTTGAAAGCCTCCCACCTACACCTCAAGGACTGCAGCAATTCAAGAAGGCAACTCACCATCACCTTCTCAAGGGTACTCAGGGATGGTGGCCTTTGCAGGAACACCCCCAACCCTTCAATGAGCAAAACAATGAATTATTTGGCTACAAACCAATGTATTATGCAGTAAAAAGGTCCAATTAAATGTGTTCGAATGTGCATAAAATTAACTGCAAAAAAAGAGAAAAATATGAAAATGCTCGATTTATCAAACAGGACCAAACAAAATATTACCCTGCAAATTAAAATATCCATCTTTGATTTCAAGGTATATTTATGTGCATCGTTTTGCATATAAATAGTTTTATTGAAAGAAAAATGTGTGTTGCAAAATCAGAATTAAAAGCAAGATGATCTGTTTAGGGGCTGTTTAGCACAGGGCTAAATCGCTGGCTTTGAAAGCAGACCAAGGCAGGCCAGCAGCACGGTTCAATTCCCGTAACAGCCTCCCTGAACAGGCGCCGGAATGTGGCGACTAGGGGCTTTTCACAGTAACTTCATTTGAAGCCTACTTGTGACAATAAGCGATTTTCATTCATTTCATTTTAATATGGTGTTGCTGTCCCACCCCGATACATTGAATAATTTTAATTTTAAATATTCAAATATTGTGTAAGGACAAGTCGGAGAGACAGTTTACTTTTAGCAATCAGCAAACTCCAGGGAACCGAAGCATCGGGACTAGATCGATGCCAATCCCCCTTTTTCCCTGATGTTGGATTCTCCACCGCATAGGGAACACAACTACAGGCAGCTGGCGGTAGAGAATCCAGCCCAAAATCCTGTTGTGTGATCCTTTGAGTTGGTTTCTGGACATACAAATCTTTTTTTTAAAGTCTTAATGGGGATTGTAACACCAGGGCCCAGATGTTCCCTCCCAGGTCAGGTGTGCAGGGATGGGAGAATTCCCAGCTGTATGTATCCAACCTGTAAAAATGGTCACCCGCACATCAGATTTTCATCTCGAGGGGTCGGGGTGGTTTGGAAGCTGGGAATGCCAGCCCCTGAATGAATTCGGAGACTACCATGGCCAGAGGGAAATTGTGCAGAAGGATCTGGCACTGTGTTTAAGTTATTATTTTTTTCAAGGTTAAAGCATAAAACAGCTCTCCACCCCTCACCCTCCCCTCTGCCCCATCAATGCCAACCTATGCCACTTAATGTGCACCACACACTCCACTATAGCCCCTCCTACACCCATACCATTCATGCCCTCATGGGCCTCACATCCACTATGCCAACACATTCCTCACTCCTCACACCCCACAACCCCTTATTCCCCAATGTCAAATGATCGCCTTTTATTCACCCCCGACCACATTTCTTTACCCCTTAGCCTTCTGTACCCTCTATGCCAATTTAGTGCCCTTAGTGACGAAAAAGGTTAGGAGGGGTTATTGGGTTACGGGGATAGGGTGGAAGTGAGGGCTTAATTGGGTCGGTGCAGACTCGATGGGCTGAATGGCCTCCTTCTGCACTGTATGTTCTATGTTCTATTACTTACCTGTGGCGTGGATTGCTCTGCTCTGGTAGATGTTTTACTTCCAGCAACCACCACCTCCCATGGCGCTGCTGAGCACAAGACCTGCCAGCCTCAGATTGGCTGGCCGCAGTCGGTAGGTGAGACTTCTGTCCCCATGAGCCTTGACTCAAGGGAAAGGCCCACTAGTGGGTTCACCATTGCCTGATTGGCTTGTGGGTTGGCAGGCCTTCCCAAAAGTGGCAGTGTGGTCCTCTCATTGGCTCTTCTGGCTGTATGCGAGACCAACCCGCCCCTCAACAAGATTCCACCGTACACGATATTTCTCTTCCATACTTATTTCCCGCTGGAACTGGGGCCGATGCCTGGAGGTCTTTTTCCAACGTTGCTGATGTTCACCGTGGATAAGTGCAGAAACTATTGTTCCCTCCCTCACATATATTAGTTCCCTGAAGAGTTTCCCCATAGCATTTTACTGTCACTCTCGGTATTGTGTATTTTATGAAAAGAATATGAAATTATGAGAATATATTTTACAGTTATAGCATTTCTAAACTGCAAGGTGTTGACATCTACTGCTTTTAATGGCAGTAAAGAGCAATTATTGCTTAGTGGCACTTTATAACTTCAATATGAAATACATTCTCGCTTTGAAAAAGTGGCCAAATATCTTGGGAAATTCTGAACTGAACAGTCACGATTTCAAGTGCAAATTGGAATGAAATGATTCAATCCAATTGATTACCTTAAAGGTTAGGGGACCTTAATTGCCATTTTCTGCTGTCAACAAAATAATTTCTTAATGTGAACTTCTGTAACAACCACGTGACCACCTGATAATCTCTAAACTTCTAAACAGATTTACTTTAGGTCTGTTAGAAATCTAAAAGAGAACACCTGACATTTAGCTCACCTGGATAATAAAAACCATCAACCTCTGACCTTGCGATCACCCTCTGACCTCTCAGGGTGTCCAATGTTCTTTTTGCATGTTTTGTGTCTTTTTGTACGCTGGGGTTATGGTCCCTGGGAACATCATTCAGCTCCTGCAAAGGATAGTTTAAAATTGGAATTCCTCAGACACAAAGGTAGATTTGACGGTTATTTTTATAATATATATTTTCCTGAGGGACCGTAAGACATAGGAGCAGAATTAGGCAACTCAGTCCATCAAGTCCACTCTGCCCATTCAATCATGGCTGATATTTTTCTCATCCCCATTCTCCTGCCTTCTCCCCCTTCAGTGATGGTAGTAATAAGATGCCACAGTGGATTTCTCATTTGGAGTCGACTATAAAATTCACAATTTCCTCCTGTTGTGTGTTGTTCTTGCAGGATCAAAGAATGGAAATGCTGAAGCACGTGGGTTAAATGCAATAATCAACAGAGGTTGGTAACTGTACAAACGCTTGGTCTAGACTGACCCTAAGCCCGCGAAGTAGCCGATGGTGTCACAGACTATCACATGACTCAACTCTTACAGTGACCACGCAACAGCAACAACCCATATATGTAACATTCCTGGATAAAAGCAAATTACTGCGGATGTTGGACTCTGATACTGATGCGACCATCAATTCACTCGAGACAAGAGTAGAAATAAACTGCGGCTTTAATCAACTAGAACAGTGCCTGCCTGCAACTGATCTAACACTGAAAACCGCCTACAGGTCGACTGCTCTTTATACCTCCCTTCAAGGGGAGGAGCCATGGGCGGAGCCCATGCAGGCCCCAACATGTTCCCTTATGGATAATGCCATACAATGGCCCATAGGAGGAGCCCACAAGGGCAACAGCATAGCACAGATACAATGGTGGATTATTGATATAATACATTCACCACAGATACCAAAAGAGAAAACGCTGGGAAATTTCAGCAAGTCTGGAAGCATCTGTAAGGAGAGAACAGAGTTAACGTTTTGAGTCCAGGTGACCTTTGACAAAGATCCCACTCACTGTGGCCGAGCAGAAAGCCCTGGACGGGGTCGGCGGCCCAGAAGAAAGGGAGGTCGCTGAGGTGGAGCTCGGCCGCGGGCGAGGATGTGAGACCCCGCTTAGTTGTGGTTCCCCATGCCACGTGTGCCAACCCCCCTTCACCCTACACCGCCTGCATCCCTACCCTCATCCCCACACCACCCTCACCCTAAACCACCACACCCCACACCCAGGACAAGGTTGCTGCCTCACAAGTGACCATGTGCCACAGCCACCTGGAAATCACAGCAACTCTCCTGCGTGATGTGGCGCAGACTCAGATGGAGATGGTCCACTCCCTGTGCTCCATGGCCGTGAGCGTGCGGACCCTGGTCAAGACCAGAGCAGGCCTCCAGGACTGGCAGTGCCAGGTGTCAGGGGAGCCTCAGGGTATGGCTCCGCTCGCACCCCTGTCCCATGGAGTAGCGCAGGAGCCTTCAGGCATGCTGAGGGGGGAGGAGATGATGGGACACCGTGGCACCTCGGACTCCTCGGACACCCCCCCCCCCCATCTCCTGTCCCTGGTGCAACTGGTGGGCAGCGGGCAGAACAGGGCGGCACCACGTCACCCGGGGCACCTGAGCAGCAGCCGGGCCCATCTAGGCCGGGCCACCCCAGGAGACGTGCGCCA
Source organism: Scyliorhinus torazame (assembly GCF_047496885.1). NCBI lineage: Eukaryota > Metazoa > Chordata > Chondrichthyes > Carcharhiniformes > Scyliorhinidae > Scyliorhinus > Scyliorhinus torazame. The sequence continues at coordinate 179,046,693 of NC_092721.1, read as the reverse complement.
ATGGGGACCCAGGTTGCAGGGCAGGAATCACAGGAGGCCGCTTCCACTCCTGTTGTACCATCAGGGGAACCATCTGAGCATAACATTAGGCCCCTTAAGGCCAGAAAATTAGACACTATTTACATTGGCACGGGTGAGGGCACAGTTTAGTCATAGGGGCTAGGGCATAAATCTGTAAATGTTTGTTCACATTAAAATTTAACAACCTGCCTTGGTGTTCTGTCAAATGGGTGAGAAGGGGGGGCTTTTCCGGGGGGTGTTGGGGGGGGGGGTTTGAATGGCGGACATTGGGGAGGGAATCGGCCCCAACCCCCACCCCCACCGCCAACTGTCCCCAAACCGCCATCCCAATGATTCGATGGAGCCATGTGATGGAATGGCCAGCTCGCATGCAGGGGTCACCTGGGTTGAACACCTTTCGGTTTGTGTAGAGTGGCCTGTCATCAGCAGGTGTTTGTAGTGGAACATGCATCCCGTCGATCACCCCCTGGACCCGTGGCAACCCATCGATGGTGGCGAACCCTGCTGCCCGGGCATCCTGGTTGGCTCGGTCCACATTGAAGTGGCTGTATTGAGCCACCTGGGCCTATAGGGCCTCCATGATGGCACAGATGCACCTGTGCAACGAGAACTGTGAGATCCCAGACAGATCCCCACTCAGTACCTGGAAGGAGACGGTCACATAGAAGTTCAGGGCGACCATCACCTTGACAACCACAGGGATCGGATGCCGTCTCCCATACCCCCACGGTGCCAGGCGTTCCATCAGCTGGCAGATATGTCACACTGTCTCTCTGCTCAGCCGGAGTCTTTGACGGCATGCCCGGTCCGGCAGGTCCTCGAGTGTTGGGTGGCCGGCTCTCCATTGTGGGTGGCTGCGTCCTGTTCCTCTGGGGCATGCTCCGCTGCTACAGCTTCCTTTTCCTCAAGCAGTTTCAGCTCGTACAGCCACAGGGCATCCCCCTGGGCTGCGGCGACTAGCAGGAAGGCCACCGTTGCTGGTTGAATTCCAATATCCATTGTCTGAAAGACACTTTAGCATGGTGTGTACCTCCTTGCCCAACCAGGTCCAACAGGCTACGTGGTGGGCCCGGTTGGCACTGTGCGTTCTGCCCCCCCCTCCCCCACCCCAATGTCCCTTCCCCCCATCCCTGCACCCCTGGCCCCATCAGTGCCCGACACTGTGGGGGCCTCTGGCCCTGGCACTTGTCCCTGATGCCAGGGGTACCGCTGGCTGGCACAACCCTCGCTACTGTGGGTGTTGCCCTGGGTGGCCGCCAGTGGGTGATGGCTGGGTGGGGGGCAGTGCTGTGGGCGGGGGGGGGGGGGGTCAGTATGCAAACAATGTTTACTGCATGTGCATTCCGGTACGCATTGACGCCGCTGTTGAGGTGACGGAGGACCGCAATTTGGCATCAAATCGACGCCTGCTGCGATTTTGCCATCTGAACCTATTCTCCACCCAATCGCGTTTCACAATTTTGCTGTCGGCAAACGGAGAATCCCACCTGTTAATTGCCCTGATATTGGCATTCTGTGATTATCTTGATGAGTGGAAACAAAAAGCTTCAGCAAAATGTTTTTTTCTCAGTAATACTCCAGGTCTGTGCTATCAAACAAATATTTAAATATCTGATGTGGCAATCAAGATCTCAAGCAGATCTCTTTATTTCTGAAGAGATGTTGTATGTAGCTCTTGGTTTTCAATTTCATTTCAGTAGGATTTAATTTGCCTGCTTATCTTGACCATTTTCAGAGATTGTACTCTGCAACAGGCTAACTTGGTCAAGCCGCCATTTTGTACTACCACCTATATGAAAGAAGCCATTTTGTGAATCTAACAACTGTTGCCCAACTATGCAATATTTACCACTAGTATTGCAAAGTAGCCACTGACCCACAACAATTGATGATTAGAAAAGGTTCCTCAATTGCTTTGTAAGAAGTAATTAATCAAATAGGTAATGATTATATTTATATTTTTCTGCTAACATTCTTATGTTGGAATCAAAGTCGAAGACTTAAACATGCTAGGACAGGATGTTGTGAAAAAGGAACTAACACTATCCAGTACAGCCCCCTGTCAAAAAACAACTGTCTCTGACTAGTCTAATATTGGGCCTAACGAATGAAGCACTTGTACAGTATCGAGATAAGGAACACATATTGAAATGTGTGTTCCAACCTGGCACAGCCCCTGGCACTTCCTTCTGGTCAGGTTGGCACTGCCAGGGTGCCAGGAGGCAGTACCAGAGCACTTTCCAGCCACGTCCCTTACCACCCAGGAGCTTCAATGGCCTCCAAGCCTCTCGGCGTGGTCATCAAGTCTGGTCTCTGATTTTGGAGACCAGTATTATCTTTATTAGTGTCACAAGTAGGCTTATATTAACACTGCACTGAAGTTACTGTGAAAATCCCCTAGTCTCCACACCACGGTGCTTGTTCGGGTACACTGAGGTCCAATTCACCTAAACGCACGTCTTTCAGGACTTGTGGGAGGCACCCGGAGGAAACCCACGCAGACACAGGGAGAACGTGCAAACTCAGCACAGACAGTGACCCAAGCCAGGAATCGAATCCAGGTCCCCGGCGCTGTGAAGAAACAGTGCTAACCACTGTGCTACCAGTTCTGATTCCCACCGACTTCACGTTGAGCTGGCGGGTAGGGGAATTGAAAGGCCTGGAAAATTCGGCTTTAAGCCGATTCTGCATATTTAAATTAGAATTTAAATATGCTAATCTGGTTCAGGGTCAGCAAGGGCGTGAACCAGATTACATCACCAGCTGAGGGCAGGCAGAATTCAAAACGAGTCCTCCCCGGTGCATATTGCGTAGTGGCCCTCTTGTGCGAATCTCCGGCCTTAACACAAACAGCGCCTGCCCGAGCGGAGCCGGAGTATCACCCCCTCTGTCAAACCAGAACAGACTGAAAGATTAATTTGGGATCCAGCAATGAGACTGCATGCAACTAAATCAAATCAAGGTTAAATTTAGCAAACCACCCTTTTCTTTTTAAAACGTACACTTCCAGATGTCATCTTCATCCACCCAGTCTCACTCTCCAAGCACATTCCGCAATCAGCATTCTAGGCTGATTGCATTCTGCTGCCTTCAATTGTCCTTAATCCTGATGTGGAGCAAAAAAAAGGAATCACATCTCTACTGCTAATTGTTAATACTTAAGATATTTGATTATAGCCATGTGTTTAAAAAAAAGTGGCTCTGGCAATCATCCGGTCTGATGAAAATACTCATCAGAATTAAAATAGTCAATGCCTCACACTTTTCCAGCAGTCATTTAGGGGCAGCACGGTAGCATTGTGGATAGCACAATTGCTTCACAGCTCCAGGGTCCCAGGTTCGATTCCAGCTTGGGTCACTGTCTGTGTGGAGTCTGCACATCCTCCCCGTGTGTGCGTGGGTTTCCTCCGGGTGCTCCGGTTTCCCCCCACAGTCCAAAGATGTGCAGGTTAGGTGGATTGGCCATGATAAATTGCTCTTAGTGTCCAAAATTGCCCTTAGTGTTGGGTGGGGTTACTGGGTTGTGGGGGTGGGGTGAAGATGTGTCCTTGGGTAGGGTGCTCTTTGCAAGAGCCGGTGTGGACTCGATGGGCTGAATGGCCTCCTTCTGCGCTGTAAATTCTATGATTCCAATTCAGGCATAATTTGTCGGAGTGGTTCATTAATAACTGGAGGTATTGCGGGGCAGTGAGTATTGTCCCTACCTCTGCGTAAGAAGCTGCGGGTTCAAGTCCCACTTCAGGACTGGATGGTCAAGGAAGATGTGTTCTTAACAAATAGTTTGATTATCGGCCGGTAAATCCTTCTAATAAGCTTGATGGCAGGCAGTAGATTATGTGCATGTATCAGGAACTCCTGAAGCTTCCTGCACTTGCAGTCAGATTACCATGCATTTGTCACTATTTCATATGTAACACAATGGGATATTCATTTAAGTGGAGTTGTTTCACATAAAGCAGATCATGTGAAGTGTGGTGAATGTATAATTACTGATAATTCACCAGTGCACTGTGTTATGTTATTAACCCTGTGGGCTCTACCTATGGGCCATTGTGTGGCTTCACCCACAGGGAATATGTTGGGGCATGTACGGGCTCCACCCCCTTCACAGGAAGTGTAAGAGCTGCTGACTGCGGGGCCGCCTTCAGTGTTGTACCGGTCACAGGCAGGCTCAGTTCTAAGCTGATTAAAACCACGGTTTACTGCTCCACGTGTCTTCGAGTGAATTGATGGTCGCATCAGCATCATGAAACCTCATCTCTCTTTATTTACAGTAATTAAGGTTTTTCATCCTCACCTGATGCAAGTCAATGCTCCCTCAGAAACTCTCTCTGTTTTGCTGTCTGTGTTTCTGATGTTACATAGGTGCAGACAATGTTGGGAACATGTTATGTGCTTGTTTCAGTTTGTGGTGACCTTCCACTGGAGAAAGTTGTAGATCTAATACCAGTCCATGAGTTGAACATAGAACATAGAACATTACAGTGCAGTACAGGCCCTTCGGCACTCGATGTTGCGCCGACCTGTGAAACCACTCTGAAGCCCATCTACACTATTCCCTTATCATCCAAATATCTATCCAATGACCATTTGAATGCCCTTAGTGTTGGCGAGTCCACTACTGTTGCAGGCAGGGCATTCCACGCCCTTACTACTCTCTGAGTAAAGAACCTACCTCTGACATCTGTCTTACATCTATCTCCCCTCAATTTAAAGCTATGTCCCCTCGTGCTAGACATCACCATCCGAGGAAAAATGCTCTCACTGTCCACCCTATCCAATCCTCTGATCATCTTGTATGCCTCAATTAAGTCACCTCTTAACCTTCTTCTCTCGAACGAAAACAGCCTCAAGTCCCTCAGCCTTTCCTCATAAGATCTTCCCTCCACACCAGGCAACATTCTGGTAAATCTCCTCCGCACCCTTTCCAATGCTTCCACATCCTTCCTATAAAGTGGCGACCAGAATTGCATGCAATACTCCAAATGCGGCCGCACCAGAGTTTTGTACCGCTGCAACATGACCTCATGGCTCCGAAACTCAATCCCTCTACCAATAAAAGCTAACACACCGTACGCCTTCTTAACAACCCTCTCAACCTGGGTGGCAACTTTCAGGGATCTATGTACATGGACACCGAGATCTCTCTGCTCATCCACACTGCTAAGAATCTTACCATTAGCCCAGTCCTCTGTCTTGGAGCTTGGATTAGTACTTGGAACTATGATGTTGTTGCCATTACAGAGACCTGGTTGAGGGAAGGGCAGGATTGGCAGCTAAATGTTCCAGGATTTAGATATTTCAGGCGGGATAGAGGGGGATGTAAAAGGGGTGGCGGAGTTGCGCTACTGGTTAGGGAAGATATCACAGCTGTACTACGGGAGGACACCTCAGAGGGCAGTGAGGCTATATGGGTAGAGATCAGGAATAAGAAGGGTGCAGTCACAATGTTGGGGGTTTACTACAGGCCTTCCAACAGCCAGCGGGAGATAGAGGAGCAGATAGGTAGACAGATTTTGGAAAAGAGTAAAAACAACAGGGTTGTCGTGATGGGAGACTTCAACTTCCCCAATATTGACTGGGACGCACTTAGTGCCAGGGGCTTAGACGGGGCGGAGTTTGTAAGGAGCATCCAGGCGGGCTTCTTAAAACAATATGTAGACAGTCCAACTAGGGAAGGGGTGGTACTGGACCTGGTATTGGGGAATGAGCCCGGCCAAGTGGTAGAAGTTTCAGTAGGGGAGCATTTCGGGAACAGTGACCACAATTCAGTAAGTTTTAAAGTGCTGGTGGACAAGGATAAGAGTGGTCCTAGGGTGAATGTGCTAAATTGGGGGAAGGCTAATTATAACAATATTAAGCGGGAACTGAAGAACCTAGATTGGGGGCGGATGTTTGAGGGCAAATCAACATCTGACATGTGGGAGGCTTTCAAGTGGCAGTTGAAAGGAATTCAGGACCGGCATGTTCCTGTGGGGAAGAAGGATAAATACGGCAATTTTCGGGAAGCTTGGATAACGAGAGATATTGTAGGCCTCGTCAAAAAGAAAAAGGAGGCATTTGTCAGGGCTAAAAGGCTGGGAACAGACGAAGCCTGTGTGGAATATAAGGAAAGTAGGAAGGAACTTAAGCAAGGAGTTAGGAGGGCTAGAAGGGGTCACGAAAAGTCATTGGCAAATAGGGTAAGGAAAATCCCAAGGCTTTTTACACATACATAAAAAGCAAGAGGGTAGCCAGGGAAAGGGTTGGCCCACTGAAGGAAAGGCAAGGGAATCTATGTGTGGAGCCAGAGGAAATGGGCAAGGTACTAACTGAATACTTTGCATCAGTATTCACCAAAGAGAAGGAATTGGTAGATGTTGAGTCTGGAGAAGGGTGTGTAGATAGCCTGGGTCACATTGAGATTCAAAAAGACGAGGTGTTGGGCGTCTTAAAAAATATTAAGGTAGATAAGTCCCCAGGGCCTGATGGGATCTACCCCAGAATACTGAAGGAGGCTGGAGAGGAAATGCTGAGGCCTTGACAGAAATCTTTGGATCCTCACTGTCTTCAGGTGGTGTTCCGGAGGACTGGAGAATAGCCAATGTTGTTCCTCTGTTTAAGAAGGGTAGCAAGGATAATCCAGGGAACTACAGGCCGGTGAGCCTTACTTCAGCGGTAGGGAAATTACTGGAGAGAATTCTTCGAGACAGGATCTACTCCCATTTGGAAGCAAATGGACGTATTAGTGAGAGGCAGCATGGTTTTGTGAAGGGGAGGTCGTGTCTCACTAACTTGATAGAGTTTTTCGAGGAGGTCACAAAGATGATTGATGCAGATAGGGCAGTGGATGTTGTCTATATGGACTTCAGTAAGGCCTTTGACAAGGTCCCTCATGGTAGACTAGTACAAAAGGTGAAGTCACATGGGATCAGGGGTGAGCTGGCAAGGTGGATACAGAACTGGCTAGGTCATAGAAGGCAGAGAGTAGCAATGGGAGGATGCTTTTCTAATTGGAGGGCTATGACCAGTGGTGTTCCGCAAGGATCAGTGCTGGGACCCTTGCTGTTTGGAGTATATATAAATGATTTGGAGGAAAATGTAACTGGTCTGATTAATAAGTTTGCAGACGACACAAAGGTTGGTGGAATTGCGGATAGCAATGAGGACTGTCAGAGGATACAGCAGGATTTAGATCGTTTGGAGACTTGGGCGGAGAGATGGCAGATGGAGTTTAATCCGGAGAAATGTGAGGTAATGCATTTTGGAAGGTCTAATGCAGGTAGCGAATATACAGTGAATGGTAAAACCCTCAAGAGTATTGAAAGTCAGAGAGATCTAGGTGTGCAGGTCCACAGGTCACTGAAAGGGGCAACACAGGTGGAGAAGGTAGTCAAGAAGGCATACGGCATGCTTGCCTTCATTGGCCGGGGCATTGAGTATAAGAATTGGCAAGTCATGTTGCAGTTGTATAGAACCTTAGTTAGGCCACACTTGGAGTATAGTGTTCAATTCTGGTCACCACAGTACCAGAAGGATGTGGAGGCTTTAGAGAGGGTGCAGAAGAGATTTACCAGAATGTTGCCTGGTATGGAGGGCATTAGCTTTGAGGAGCGGTTGAATAAACTCGGTTTCTTCTCACTGGAACGACGGAGGTTGAGGGGCGACCTGATAGAGGTCTACAAAATTATGAGGGGCATAGACAGAGTGGCTAGTCAGAGGCTTTTGGGTGTCTGGAACTCACTACCGGAGGAGGTGGTGGAAGCAGGGACAATAGTGACATTTAAGGGGCATCTTGACAAATACATGAATAGGATGGGAATAGAGGGATACGGACCCAGGAAGTGTAGAAGATTGTAGTTTAGTCGGGCAGCATGGTCAGCACGGGCTTGGAGGACCAAATGTTCCTATGCTGTACATTTCTTTGTTCTTTGTTCCTGTTATTTCTTCCAAAATAAATCACCTCATACTTTTCTGCATTAAACTCCATTTGCCACCTCTCAGCCCAGTTCTGCAGCTTATCTATGTCCCTCTGTAACTTGTAACATCCTTCTGCACTGTCCACAACTCCACTGACTTTAGTGTCATCTGCAAATTTACTCACCCATCCTTCTACGCCATCCTCCAGGTCATTTATAAAAATGACAAACAGCAGTGGCCCCAAAATAGATCCTTGTGGTACACCACTAGAAACTAGACTCCAGTCTGAACATTTCCCATCAACCACCACCCTTTGTCTTCTTCCAGCTAGCCAATTTCTGATCCAAACTGCTAAATGACCCTGAATCCCATGCCTCCGTGTTTTCTGCAGTAGCCTACCGTGGGGAACATTATCAAACGCTTAACTGAAATCCATATACACCACATCAACTGCTTTACCCTCATCCACTTGTTTGGTCACCTTCTCAAAGAACTCAATAAGGTTTGTGAGGCACAACCTACCCTTCACAAAACCGTGTTGACTATCTCTAATCAAATTATTTCTTTCCAGATGATTATACATCCTATCTCTTATAAACCTTTCCAAGATTTTGCCCACAACAGAAGTAAGGCTCACTGGTCTATAGTTACCGGGGTTGTCTCTACTTCCCTTCTTGAACAAGCGGACAACATTTGCTATCCTCCAGTCTTCTGGCACGATTCCTGTAGACAAAGCTGACTTAAAGATCAAAGCCAAAGGCTCAGCAATCTCCTCCCTAGCTTCCCAGAGAACCCTAGGATAAATCCCATCCGGCCCAGGGGACTTATCTATTTTCACACTTTCCAGAATTGCTAACACCACCTCCTTATGAACCTCAAGCCCTACTAGTCTAGTAGCCTGAATCTCAGTATTCCCCTCGACATCATTGTCTTTTTCCTGTGTGAAAACTGATGAAAAATATTCATTTAGCACCTCTCCTATCTCCTCGGACTCCAAGCACAACTTCCCGCTGCTGTCCTTGACTGGCCCTACTCTTACCCTAGTCATTCGTTTATTCCTGGCATATCTATAGAAAGCTTTAGGGTTATCCTTGATCCTACCTGCCAAAGACTTCTCATGTCCCCTCCTGGCTCTTCTTAGCTCTCTCTTTAGGTCCTTCCTAGCTCACTTGTAACTCTCGAGCGCCCTAACTGAACCTTCATGTCTCATCTTTACATAAGCCTCCTTCTTCCTCTTGACAAGTGTTTCGACTGCTTTAGTAAACCACGGTTCCCTTGCTCGACCACTTCCTCCCTGCCAGACAGGTACATACTTATCAAGGACACGCAGTAGCTGTTCCTTGAACAAGCTCCACATTTCCATTGTGCCCATCCCCTGCAGTTTTCCTCTCCATCCGATGCATCCTCAGTCTTGCCTCATCGCATCATAATTGCCTTTTGCCCAAATATAACTCTTGCCCTGTGGTATATACCTATCCCTTTCCATCACTAAGGTAAACGCAATGGAATTGTGGTCACTATCACCAAAGTGCTCACCTACCTCCAAATCTAACACCTGTCCTGGTTCATTACCCAGTACCAAATCCAATATGGCCTCGCCTCTCGTTGGCCTATCTACATACTGTGTCAGGAAACCCTCCTGCACACATTGGACAAAAACAGACCCATCTAAAGTACTCGAACTATAGCGTTTCCAGTCAATATTTGGAAAGTTGAAGTCCCCCATAACAACTACCCTGTTGCTTTCGCTCCTATCCAGAATCATCTTTGTAATCCTTTCCTCTACATCTCTGGAACTTTTCGGAGGCCTATAGAAAACCCCCAACAGGGTGACCTCTCCTTTCCTGTTTCTAACCTCAGCCCATACTACCTCAGTAGGCGAGTCCTCATCAAACGTCCTTTCTGCCACCGTAATACTGTCCTTGACTAACAATGCCACCCCTCCCCCTCTTTTACCACCTTCCCTGAGCTTACTGAAATATCTAAACCCTGGCACCTGCAACAACCATTCCTGTCCCTGCTCTATCCATGTCTCCGAAATGGCCACAACATCGAAGTCCCAGGTACCAACCCACACCGCAAGTTCACCCACCTTATTCCGGATGCTCCTGGCATTGAAGAAGACACACTTAAACCACCTTCCTGCCTGCCGGTACACTCCTGCAACTTTGAAACCTTACTCATGACCTCACTACTCTCAACCTCCTGTATACTGGAGCTACAATTCAGGTTCCCAAGCCCCTGCTGAACTAGTTTGAACCCTCCCGAAGAGCATTAGCAAATTTCCCCCCCAGGATATTGGTACCCCTCTGGTCCAGGTGTAGACCATCCCATTTGTAGAGGTCCCATCAACCCCAGAATGAGCCCCAATTATCCAGAAATCTGAAACCCTCCCTCCTGCACCATCCCTGTAGCCAAGTATTCAACTCCTCTCTCTCCCTATTCCTCGTCTCGCTATTACTTGGCACGGGTAACAACCCAGAGATAATAACTCTGTTTGTCCTAGATCTAAGTTTCCACCCTAACTCCCTGAATTCCTGCCTTACATCCCTATCCCTTTTCCTACCTATGTCGTTGGTACCTATGTGGACCATGATTTGGGGCTGCTCCCCCTTAAGGATCCCGAAAACACGATCCAAAACATCACGCACCCTGGCACCTGGGAGGCAACACAGCAACCGCGAGTCTCTCTCGTTCCCACAGAATCTCCTATCTATGGAGTCTCCAATGACTAATGCTCTACTCCTCTCCCCCCCTTCCCTTCTGAGCAAGAGGGACAGACTCTGTGCCAGAGACCTGTACCCCATGGCTTATCCCTGGTAAGTTGTTCCCCCCAACAGTATCCAAAGCGGTATACTTGTTACTAAGGGGAATGGCCACAGGGGATCCCTGTACTGACTGCTTCCTCCCAGCCCCACCATCACCCATCTATCTTTATTCTTCGGAGTAACTACATCCCTGAAGCTTCTATCTATGACCACCTCTGCCTCCCGAATGATCTGAAGTTCATCCAGCTCCAGCTCCAGTTCCCTAATGTGGTTTCTGAGGAGCTGGAGATGGGTGCACTTCCCACAGATGAAATCAGCAGGGACACTGACGGCATCCCTCACCTCAAACATTCTGCAGGAGGAACATTGCACTACCTTCCCTGCCATCCCCTCTAGATAAAAAAAGAAAGAGCTTACCTGTTATTCACTCCCCTTCTCAGCAAGCACTCACTCAGCAACCTCTGTGGCCCGCACGATAACACCAGCCAATTAACTTATTGTTTTGCAGTGATGTCACTCCTGAATTGTTTTTTTAATTTCAGCCTGCTGTCCAGAGGTGTCTCTCTCAGCTCCCGCTCTTTTTAAATCTCCGCGACTCTCAGCTCCCACTCTTTTTAAATGTCTGCGACTCTCAGCTCCCGCTCTTTCTAAATCTCCGCGACTCTCAGCTCCCGCTCTTTTTAAATCTCCGCGACTCTCAGCTCCCACGCTTTTTAAATCTCCGCGACTCTCAGCTCCCGCTCTTTTTAAATCTCCGCGACTCTCAGCTCCCGCTCTTGAGCATGATAGCTCAGTGCAATACTGAGGGATTATACTGTCAATGATACGGACCTTCAGTGAGATGTTAAACTACCCTCGTAGTTTTCAAATATTCATCTCTCAATTAACAATATCAAACAATGGTTGCACCTCAAAGCAAAAAATATATTTTTCTCATTCTTTCATGGGATGTGGTCAAGGCCAACTTTTCTTGCTCGTAAACTGAGTGGTTTACTAGGCCAGTTCAGAGTCAACTACATTACCATGGATCTGGAGTTCAACACAGGCCAGACAGATTTCCTTCCCTAAAGGACATTAGTGGACCAAATGGGTTCCTATGACAATCGATGATAGTTTCATGCTCATCGTTACTGAGACTAGCTTTTTCTATCCCAGATTTGTTCCTGAATTAATTCAAAGTCCTCCAGCTGCCATGGTGGGATTTGAAGGCCCAACCCCGGATCATTAACCTGGGCACCTGGATAAGTCCAGTGATGTTATCGTTACACTACCACCTCCCCTTGGCTAACAGGTGCTGTGGCACAATCTGAGGACATGAAAGGGACAATTTTCAATACAGGTTTCTCTGTGCAGATACTCCACATGGCTTAACATAGATAAATAGATTGATAATACTGTGATAACAGAATAGGATATAAGAAAATAAGGATGAGTTCCGACGAGGAAAATGCAGTTATATTGAAGACAAATACATGATGGGTATGGTAGCACAATGGTTATATTAATAGGTGACTAATCAAGAGGCCTGGACGAAGTAAGCCATATAACTAGAGTTAAAATCCCACCATCAAAAGAAAAAGAAAGATTTACATAGCGCCTTTCATATCGATGTCCCAAAGTGCTTACAGATTTTGAAACATTTTTGCAATGTCGTCACTGTCAATGGGGCAGCCAGTTTGTCAGTGGCAAGCCTCCACAAGCGGCAAAGTAATAATGACCAGATTATCTGTGTTTTTGTGATGTTGGTCACGGGACAAATATTGGCTAGGACACTCCCCCTCTGTCCAGAGGTGTCTCTCTCAGCTCCCGCTCTTTTTAAATCTCCGCGACTCTCAGCTCCCGCTCTTTTTAAATGTCTGCGACTCTCAGCTCCCGCTCTTTTTAAATCTCCGCGACTCTCAGCTCCCGCTCTTTTTAAATCTCCGCGACTCTCAGCTCCCGCGCTTTTTAAATCTCCGCGACTCTCAGCTCCCGCTCTAAATATTTACAATATTTAGAACATAGTGTGGAAGGAGGCCACAGTGTGGAAGGAGGCCATTCGGCCCATCGAGTCTGCACCGGCCCACTTAAGGCCTCACTTCCACCCTAACCCCGTAACCCAATAGCTCTTCCTCAAAATAGTTCCATGGGATTTTTATATCCCGAGAGGATAGACGCAGGCCATAGTTTACCACCTCGTCTGATGGCACCTCCAACAGCGCAGTGCTCTCTCAATACTATACCGAGTGTTAGCCTAGATTTCTGTGCTCAAGCCTTAGATTAGGATTTGAACCCAGAAACTTCGGACTCGGAGGAAAGAAAGCTACCACAGCTAACACCAGGGCAATTTCAGAATTTAAATTCTATTTTATTAGATTTGGAAGGAAGAAACTGCCGTCAGTGAAGAAGTGACCATGACATTATTGAATTGTTATAAAAACCCAGCTGGTTTACAGATATGCTTCAGGGAAGGAAACCCGCACTCCTCATTCATTCTAGTGTATCTGTGACTCCATTCCCATTGTAACAACTCTCCTAAGTGGTTTAGTAAGACGCTCAAAGCACGTCAAGAAAAAGGCAGAGGAATGGGAAATAAAGTTGATCTTGACAGCAATGGCCACAGCCAAAGAACAAACTTTTAAAAGTCTTGTATTTATTGTGCTGTTATGGAAAATTAGTATATTGAAAATAACATCATGATATGAACCTGCATGGTGAAAATAACAGCAAACTCATGTACTACCCTTGTCTTTGGTATATTCTCTCCGTTGAAATATTATTTCACCATATGCCATCAAGCAAAGCAAATTGGTTGCGCTGGTGTGAAAGTTGTGCATCGGATTTTGAAGTCTGTAAGTCTGAAGCTTGTAAACTCTGTGAAGATCACTGGTGTATATGTTTGAGGTTTAAACATCTACAACAAGTGGTGACCAAGAAACCAAATATTTACAATATTTAGAACATACAGTGTGGAAGGAGGCCACAGTGTGGAAGGAGGCCATTCGGCCCATCGAGTTTGCACCGGCCCACTTAAGGCCTCACTTCCACCCTAACCCCGTAACCCAATTACCCTTCCTAACCTATTTTAGACACTAAGGGCAATTTAGCATATCCAATCCACCTAACCTGCCCATCTTTGGAATGTGGGAAGAAACCGGAGCACCCGGAGGAAACACACGCAGACATGGGGAGAACTTGCAGACTCCGCACAGACAGTGACCCAGTGGGGAATCGAACCGGGAACCCTGGCGCTGTGAAGCCACAGTGCTAACCATTTGTGCTACCGTGCTGCCGTTTCTGATTATTCAGTTCCACATTTGAGTAATTAGATCCAAATTTTCCTGAAGTCACTCACTTCTTTTCCTATGTTGCCAGTGGGATTTAGAAGTAACTATATTGATCAATTAAACATTTTTTTCTGATGGGGCACTTTGGTTCAATCTTTCCTTAATCCCAATTTTAGACTGCAAGGGCAATTCTTTATGAGATTTAACCTTTATGAAGTAAACTATTTCAAATCCTTTGGAAAAATATATCCATTTTTGTGTTTCAGTCATCACTCTGGAATCCTGAACAAGATTGACAAACCTTTACTTTGGCAGCTTTCTGGAGGTCTGAAGCCTGCTGTTCATACGAATAACCAGTCTGAATTTCGTCCTCTAACAGCGTAATATCTTCCTGAAGAATAGGCCCGCCCAGTCTGTCCAGTGCCTGCAGTAAGGCCTCCTTATGGTCTCCAAATGAGATTGGTTTATTACTGTCGAATCTTGCGTGGAATGAGCACACACAGAAAAAGAAATAATCCAAATCTAATTTCACTTCCAACAAAAATGTTTGGGTTTGTAGAGAATGTTCTTACTTACTTATCTTGCTCCTCTTGAGATAGTGCTCTCCACACAATTATATTTAGACGCCTTGCAAAAGAGAAAAAAAGTGTTGAAAATTCTTATGTAATAATGGATTTGGAAACTCTAATTTGTATTCTTTTGACACCCCCCCCCCCCCCCCCCTCCCACAGACCACCTCATACAGACCCCCTAAATAAGGAGTCCCTCACAGATCTCCCAGAAAAGAGAAACCTGTCAGGAAGCCTCCTCAGAAAAGACATCACCCTCCCCCTTTCACGCTTGAGTGATATTGAAGTGCTAGCTGGAACTTGACAGCACTTAACTCTCTTTGAAATGGTTGATGTTAATAAACATTATGGTTAGAGCATTTCAGAGTTACACAACCGTGAAGGAAGATGAATGAAGCAAGGCTGAAAGCTGTGTGTGTGGAAGCTGTCAATCGCAGCCCACTAAGTGAAATGAATGATGTGACTTACAGCTCCAGGATCTGAGGGGTTTAAACATAGGTTGCTGTTTTTCTCTTTCCAGGAATGAACACGGGGTGCTTTCTCTGTCTGAGCCAGCAGAGGTATTGCCTAGGTGAGTTGTTACAGCAGTAATTTTTGTCACTACCTCTGTATGTACTGCTCTCGAGCTTCCTGACAGGGGTCTCCTTTCTGTGGGGTCTGTGGGGGTCTCCCTATTTAGGGGGTCTCTGTGGGGTCTCCATTTGTAGGGGGTCTCCCTATGTAGGGGATCTCTGTGGTGGGTCTCACTATTTAATGGTTTCTGGGGGGTTCTATTTATCTACAGGGTCTTGGGGAGGTGGGGTGGACAGGTCTTGCATTGTGGGGGTGGTGGTGGCCCTCAGGCGTACTTTGGGGGAAATTCCCTTAAGGATTTACCCCCTTGACCCATGGTGAGGTCCACCACATAAGGACCACACTGGGAAATATTTGTAGTGAATCCTGTCCACGTGATTCCCGGCGCAGACAACCGGAAAATGATGCAGGCCCAGAGAATATGGTGCTCGCCCTGCTAAGTCGATGCAAATGGATCTTAATGACCCATTTGCATCCTCCTGCAGGCGTGAATCCTGGCCTGTCTCCAGCGGGGGACTAGAGCATCGTGCACCGATCAGGTTTTTTTTCCCACAATGCCCGATTCTCCTGCTATGGCGGCCAACAGTGGAGAACCCAGCCTGCTTTATCCAGGCAAGCAGCAGGGCACAGAATCAATTTGAAAATGGCCAAGCAGATCAAAAAGTGTGTGTTTGACAAAGAGTCATCCAGACTCGAAACGTTAGCTCTGTTCTCTCTCCACAGATGTTGTCAGACCTGCTGAGATTGTCCAGCGTTTTCTGATTTTGCTTCGGATTCCAGAAGCCGCGGTAATTTGCTTTTACCAGATCAGCATGTACTAGATGAAGATGGCCCAAGGGGTACGTGAGCTGGGTGAATTGGCCCCGGAAAGCGAGTAGACAAGCAAAGAAAGATCAAGGGGAGTGGGACTTTAAGCCGAGCTCGGAGTCTGTCCTTGATACCAATAGGCAGGGCCTGGAAAAAAGTGAATGTATTGCGGATCAAGAGAGTTGGGAACATCTCATGATAGGCAAGATTCCGAAGGCTGCTGGCAGGTTGAAATGAACCGGAAGGACTTTCAACGGGTTGAGTCAGGTCATTGAAAGGATCAGTGTGATCCCGGTCAGGTCAGGTCTGAAACCAGAGCAAAAGGCCGCACATGTAGTGCACATTCAGGGGTGGATAATTCATTCAAATTCCTTTGTAAAAACATTCTGACAAAGGATCTGGACCTGAAACTGTAACGTGTCCACTTCCCCACAAGCTGCCTGACACCTGCAATGTTTTCAGCACTTTCTATTGGGGGTTATTTATATTAGTGTATACACCAGTCTTATGCCCTCTGTCAAAAGTTAAATAATAATAATAATCTTTATTGTCGCATGTAGGCTTACATTAACAATGAAGTTACTGTGAAAAGCCCCTAGTCACCACATTACGGCTCCTGTTCGGATATACAGAGGGCGAATTCAGAATGTCCAAATTACCTAACAGCACATCTTTCGGGACTTGTGGGAGGAAACCGGAGCACCCGGAGGAAACCCACACAGGCACAGGGAGAGCGTACTGACTGCCACTTATGTCGACTTCATCTGTACATTTTGCCCATTTGAGAAACACTATCATAAATTGCTTCAATCTTCTTTTCTCCAGTGAAAATAAATGGAATGACTTGAATATTTTTGTGACCATTCGTTACGTAGCATATGCGCCATCATCCAGAGGGCCTCTGGATGACGTGCATATGCCAAGTTTAGCAAGCTGCACCTTGGACATGTGGCCTACTGGAGTACGGGTATGCTTGGAAAGCAATGAAAAAGCTAAACGGCTGTGTTAGGGCTTGGGGTGAGCCAGCATTAAATGTTGCAACAGCTTGGCATCTCACATACCTCACCATCTTTTTGGCAAACAGTACGATTGGATAGCCTTATCTACATGGCTTTGTTAAGGTCTGTAACCTCCTTCCAGATCCATTCCCAAGCGTTATGTGTGAAAATTGCTCGTGATATTCACCACTACTTTGCAGGCATGATGCCCTTCCAAGTCAAGCATCCATCTCCAGCAGCGGCACCCCCATTTCATCAGCTATCAAATGGGCTTTGTGTTCCACTAGTCCATCACTCGTCTACAACCTGTTTTACTGTATTGGCTTTCTAAAGCAACGTTTTAAAAATAAAACAAAGCATTTCTTTCGCTCCTTTGTAAACTATTAGAATTCCTTTAAATCAGAAATACAGCATTTTGAGCCTTTTAATGTGTTCACAGCAGTAAGCCAGATGCCTGATGTGCATTATAAATGACAGTCAACTGTGGGAAGTTCAATAGGGCACAAATGTACCAAGCGGGTAATTGCTGCTTCAGCAGCGGGACTGGGAAGCATCACATTCTGTGTCCAGGTGGGGCCAGAATAATGCAAGAAAATATCATGAAAAGGGTTCAGAGAGTACAATCAAAATAATTTTAAATTCACGGAGCTATGAAACAAGGTAAAGGAACTCCAGTCCAAATTCCATATAAGAATATACCGCAGAAACGTAAGTAAAAGAACCAAATTCCTTAACCTACACATTTGTTTTACACAAATAAATGAAGTTAGAAAAACACTGAGCTATGATTATAAACTGAGAATGCTCAGGGCTCAACATGACAAAAGGAATGACCTTTTCATTTTCAATGACAGATTCCCATTTGGTAATAGTAACTGCTGATGGAAGTTGAAGACGTTAACAAACATTGGATTGATTGTTGA
Source organism: Scyliorhinus torazame (assembly GCF_047496885.1). Taxonomy (NCBI): domain Eukaryota; kingdom Metazoa; phylum Chordata; class Chondrichthyes; order Carcharhiniformes; family Scyliorhinidae; genus Scyliorhinus; species Scyliorhinus torazame. The sequence continues at coordinate 179,028,869 of NC_092721.1, read as the reverse complement.
CTCAATAAAGAGCAGGGCAATCAACATGGTAGAACAATGTCAGATCTGCTCCTGTAGAAAGGATTGAGGGGGACAGTGAGCTCCTGGAGCTGAACAGTTCTTCCCACGTATTACCTGGTTGATAATTTATGGAAATACTAACACCTCACCAATTGACTGCTTACTTTTCATAGGACTGGATAGCTTGGAAGAGTCTCTGTTTGTAGTTTTCCAGATCCACGCCCAATGGATTAATAAGTGTAATCTGCTTCTTGCTGTTGCTCACATGAGCTAATGGCAACACCTGAATGAAAACAGAATTCATTTCAAACGGAAATACATTAAGCTATAGTTTATTATTTTAAAAGTGATATCTACAGAAAAAGGTCAGTTCAGAAGACACTTCTCCATCATTCATTTATTTTTCTGTCTTTGTAATATAAAAACACAAATCTGTATTTAGATGAGCACTTGAAATGGCATAAAACACAAGGCAATGGGCCAAGTGCTGGAAAATGGATGAGAGTGGATAGGTGCTTGATGATCGGCGCCGACATGATGGTCCGATGGGCCTCTTTCCGAGTTGTAAAAACTCTACGGTGGAACCTTACCCAAAAATGGTGAAGTGTCAGTTCCGGTAAGAAAAACGGTGCAAATCCCATTGACACATCGGCAGGATTTCTCATGGAATTTTGAGCCTTTTCGCCGAAACGAAGTGAGTGGGCGTGGTTTTCGCCATCACTCTGGCAGGGTGGGGTCTCGTCGAGCCAGGAACTAGCTCCAAACAGATCGGGGCGCCCCAACCAGCGCTGCTGTCTAACTGCCCCCAGCCCATATCACAGAGGTCTAGGGGGGCTGACTGCCACCCCTCGACATTCATCGTGGACAAACCAACCCCCACACATATACACAGCCCCCGCACCCCCCCCCCCCCCATGATGGCTGCCACTAGGCTCTGCGCCTGGCACTGCCCAGGCACAGGTTGGCACTACCCAGGCATGTCCCTCTACCCCCGGGCTCTATACTTACTTCTGCGCGTCTAGAGGGATCGATCCCCTTAGGTGCCTCACACTTGGCCAAATTAATGATGCCGGTGCGTCGCCTCTGAATATTCCCTGCGGGGGGGCGGGAATGGAGAGACTGCTCGCTAACGGCATGCTAATGTTTTAAAGTTCCCGCGATGAGATTCGCAGTATTCCACCGGAAGGGGGGGGGGGTGAAAATTCCAAAACCCAATCACGCTGGAGAGAATCACGGTTTTTCGTTTCTCTCTGGACTTTGAGCCCGTACTGAGTTTCTCACAGGTAGAGAGTGTGGGCTCAAACTCACCCCCATTGCCTCTATAGGTGATTTCCTGTGGTGATGCTCACAGTCAAAATTCTGGAAAATAAACTTTCTTGATCACTGTTTACTACAGCCACAGATCCGAATTTACATTTATTCTCACTTTTTTACAGTCGTTCGTGGGCTAGTATGTATTGACCATCCCTAATTGCCATTGAAGCGGCTTGGCTATTTCAGAGGGCATTTAAGAGTTAACCACATTGCTGTTGATCTGGAGCCACATGTAGGCCAGACCAGGTAAGGGTAGCGGATTTCCTTCCCTAAGGGACATTAGTGATGTTTTTTTTTTACAACAATCGACAACAGTGAGAAACAATTAGACTTTTTTAAATTTCAGATTTTTGTTGAATTCAAATTTTACCATCTCCCAAAGTGGGATTCGAATCCAGTTCCCCAGAGCATTAGCCTCGGTCCCTGCATTACTAGTCCAGTGACAATACCACTGCACCACCACCTCCCCACAAATACTCAGTCTTCAATCTTACTCACTTTTATAGCTTTACTCATTCTTCAGAACAAAAAACGAAAATGCTGGAGGTTGAGAGACTGGCGTTACTTTTGAAGATTGACTCTTTTCCAACCTCAGAATGGTTAAAATTCAAACCTTATGTAATTCTAAATATATAATTACAGAACTAGAACATACAATAATATATTAGTCAATGTATGTATCATAAAAATCAGAAGAATATTTGTGACTTTCACATTAAATTCATTGGGCACAATTCTCCCGGTGTCGACATCACATCTATCCCAAGAATTCAACAATTTCTGCGAGAAGGTCCTCAGTGAGAAATCCTTGCACTTCAATGTCTTAGTGCGGCCAGCTGCTTCTGTGGTGGAAAAGTTCATCCAATGCAGGCATGGTGTTCAGGCATCTGAAAAAGGCCCACTCTTAAAAGAAAGAATCTCAGGCTGCACCCCTGCTCTTTCCAGGAAGCACTTCAGTGTAGAAGAAAAGCTCACTGTGAAAAAAAGTACTCAGACAGGAAACCTGCTGAAAAGAGGAAGCACTTTAGAATTAATGGGCCGTGAAGTGGTTTAAAAACAAACAAAGCTGAGCCTCTTTTGAAATAGTCCAGCTGAAAATCAAGATGTTCGTAAGATTCAATGGGATGTGAAATTCATTATAAACAACCACGCACAAAGGATTAAAATCAGGAATATATCGACAGTAATACCACCGCAGAGGCTCGCAAAAGTCAATGGGGTGTGGAATAGAATGCAAACAACCAAGTACAAAGGGATAAAAGCAGGTATACTGCAACATTGAAACCACAGAGCAGAACACTACAGCAGTAGGTGGAGATGGCATCTAGAGATGGACCTGTAAGATTCAGTGTCGTCGATGAGATCCATCTTCCAACTCCAATGTGTTTCTGGAGATCAATCTTTTTCAGGAGGTCCATATTATTTTCTCAATGGTGGGTCAGTGATGTTGGGTATCTGTTCAATATGGTGCCAAATATGATGGTGGAACATAAGCCATCATGCCCGTCCTGCCACGGAATACAGTGTGAAACCCCAGGCATATAATTAACGAGCCAAGGGCCGGAAGATATGGCACAGTTTCCTGCAGGCCTCCACAGCAGGAAACATTCTTCCTGATGTGTTGGGGTTCTGGATCCGAGAAACACATACAGGCCACCAACACTTAAAATAGTGCAACACTATTTTATTAAGTTAGAAACTGTTGAACATACTTTCACTGTGGGTTAACACGATGTTAGATTAAACTAAAGACCTATGCCTGTCCGAACCAGTCTATGCACTCAGCACATGGTGAGGACCTGTGCTGTAAGCTGTAAGCTCTGTCCTTGTAGGAGGCTGCATCCCGAATGAGCAGGAACTCTGATGCCCCCTGTCTTTATAGTGAGTGTGCTCTAACTGGTGATTGGCTGCGGTGTTGTGTGTGTTGATTGGCCTTGCTGTGTGCCCATCAGTGTGTGTGTATCTGCACCATGATATACTGGTGTATATCATGACATCCCCCCTTTTATAAAAGAATGTATGTGTGTGGCAATAAATAATGTATGGTGAGAATGTTCCCAACTACGTGTGGGGTGCGAAGACATATTTACAGGACTACGTACATGAGAACTAAGCTATTTACATGGGAAGGTGCCTGGTGCAGAGAAGCAGTATGCAACAAGAATAACGAGATCAACACTATATACAAACCAGGGAAACGATCAAACAAAGCAACGAAACAATTCAGAGAGTCTATAAGTCCGCAAAGTTCATAAATTAAGTCTCTGAGGTGGGCGACGAATTCTGGTTGACCGCCTCAAGGGTGGGTCGAGAGCCGCTGGTTCAGGAGCGGGCTGGACTGCATCAGAGTCAGGGGAGGCAGAGTGACAGGGTCCGTGGCAGGGTCAGCAGGAGGGCGAGGCGACAGTGGAGGATCACGTGCCGAGCGTGAAACGAGACGAAGGGCGGGTCAATTGCAGTGCAGAATAGAGCCATCCGGTAGACGAACCAGGAACGAGCCGGGGGCCACCTGCCGAAGGACAACAGCGGTTGCAGACCAGCCCCCATCCGGAAGATGGACGCGGACATTGTCATCTGGAGCCAGAGCAGGGAGATCAGCTGCACGGGAGTCATGAGCCGCCTTGCGCTGTGCACGAGACAGCTGCATCCAGCTAAGGACCGGAATGTGGTCGAGGTCTGGGACATGGATGGACGGCACCGTCGTCCTCAGGATACGACCCATGAGTAACTCGGCTGGCGTCAGGCCAGTGGACAGCGGGGCGGAGCGATAGGCCAGCAAGGCAAGGTGGAAATCGAACCCAGCACCGGCAGCCTTGCATAAGAGCCGTTTGACATTATGTACTCCCTTCTCCGCTTTGCCGTTGGATTGGGGGTACAGGGGACTGGATGTCAAATGGGCAAAATTGTACCGCGTGGCAAAGTTGGACCAATCCTGGCTGGCGAAGCAGGGGCCATTGTCCGACATAACGGTGAGCGGGATGCCGTGTCGAGCAGATGTTTCTTTACATGCACGAATGACGGTAGACAAGGTGATGTCGTGCAACTGTATCACCTCCGGGTAATTCAAAAAGTAGTCCACGATCAGGACATAGTCTCTACCCAGCGCGTGGAACAGGTCGATGCCCACCTTGGTCCATGGTGACGTGACCAACTCATGCGCTGCAGGGTCTCACATGGTTGGGCCGACTGGAAGCGCTGACAAGTGGGGCAGTTGAGCACTGTGTTGGCTATGTCCTCATTAATACCGGGCCAGTACACAGCCTCTCAGGCCCGTCGGTGGCACTTTTCCATGCCAAGGTGGCCCTTGTGTAGTTGTTTCAGGACAAGTTGGCGCATGCTATGCGGGATGACAATGTGGTCCAGTTTTAGAAGAAACCCGTCTACTACCGCCAGATCATCTCTGATATTATAGAACTGAGGGCATTGGCCCTTGAGCCATCTGTCCATTAGGTGGCGCATGACACGCTGTAGCAAGGGGTCAGCCGCCGTCTCGCGGTGAATTTGGACGAGGCGTTCATCCGTGGCAGGTAGATTGGAGGCCGCGAATGCCACATGGGCATCAACCTGGCAGACAAATCCCGCTGGGTCACATGGAGTGTTGACTGCCCTGGAGAGAGCGTCAGCAATGATGAGGTCTTTGCTTGGGGTGTATACCAGCTGGAAGTCATATCGCCGGAGTTTGAGAAGAATACGCTGGAGGCGAGGTGTCATATCATTCAAGTCTTTCTGTATTATATTAACCAGCGGGCGATGGACAGTGTCGACGGTGAATTGAGGAAGTCCGTAGACATAATCGTGAAACTTAACCACACCGGTCAGAAGGCCCAGGCACTCCTTTCCTATCTGCGCATAACGCTGCTCTGTGGGGGTCATCGCACGTGACGCATATGCAACGGGGGCCCATGATGAGGCCTCATCACGTTGAAGGAGCACGGCCCCAATGCCGGATTGACTGGCATCAGTCAAAATTTTGGTCTCCTTTGCTGGATCAAAGAAAGCTAAGACTGGGGCCGTGGTCAGTTTTGCCTTGAATTCTCTCCATTAGCGCTCGTGGGCAGGGAGCCATTGGAAGTCTGTCGTCTTCCTGACCAGGTTCCTGAGAGCCGTGGTATGAGAGGCGAGATTAGGGATAAATTTCCCTAAAAAATTGATCATGCCCAGAAATCGGAGGACCACCTTCTTGTCCTCTGGTGTTTTCATAGCTGTGATGGCAGCTACCTTGTCCGCATCCGGCTGCACACCCAATTGGGAGATGTGGTCCCCGAGGAACTTGAGTTGTGTCTGACCAAAAGAGCATTTGGCCCTGTTGAGGCGGAGGCCATGCTCATGTATACGTTTGAATACGCGCTGGAGGCGACTAACATGCTCCTGCGGGGTGGTGGACCAAATCATTATGTCATCGACATAGACGCGAACACCTTCAATGCCTTCCATCATTTGTTCCATAAAGCAGATATGATCCCGAACGGCATCCTGTTGTAACAATATCTGCTGAAGGGGGTATTAAATGTGCAAAGTTTCCTGCTGGATTTATCGAGCTGGATTTGCCAGAATCCTTTTGAGGTGTCGTGTTTGGTGAAGAGCTTGGCGCAAGCCATCTCACATGTGAGCTCTTCGCGCTTGGGAATTGGATAAAGCTCCCTCATAATATTGCGATTCAGATCCTTGGGATCAATGCAAATTCTCAATTCGCCGGAAGGCTTTTTTTACACATACCATGGAACTGACCCAGTCGGTCGGTTCCGTTACTTTTGAAATCACTCCTTGGTTCTGGAGGTCTTGCAGCTGCTGCTTGAGGCGGTCCTTAAGAGGTGCTGGGACCCTGTGAGGTGCGTGCACCACAGGCGTGGAATTCGGTTTTAATAAAATCTTGTAGGTGTACGGGAGCGTGCCCATGCCCTCAAAGACTTTGTGGTACTGGTTGATAATGGCGTCGAGCTGCGCCCTGAAGTCAGTGTCCTGAAAGGCAGACGCGTCGGCAGGAGAGAGAGAGTCAACTCTCTGAACTAGGTTCAACAGCTTGCATGCCTGCGCGCCAAGCAGGGAGGCTTTCGAGGAGCCCACGATTTCAAAGGGAAGGATGGCTTTGCGTGACTTGTGCGTCACTTCGAGCTGACACGAGCCGCTGGCAGCAATGACATTGCCATTATAATCTAATAGCTGGCAGGCTGATGGGGGGATGGCTGGTTTGACACCAAGGCTTTGGAGGTCCGACCGCACAATGAGATTGGCGGAGGCACCAGTGTCCAGGCGGAATCGTATTTGGGACCGGTTGACGGTAAGGGTGGCACACCACTCATCTCATGGATCGATGCTGTATACCCATAGAGGCTGGATTCTTTGCTTCGGGGACACCCTGTTTTTTGTAACGATACCGATTCGAAAAGGTGTCTTCGGGTCCTCGGTGTCAATATCGAGTAGTAGGTCCGCATCGGACCCGGTGACCGTGGGTTGAAAGGCCCAGACATTCCTGCGAGTCTGGCCAGAGCGATATGAATTGGCAGGCCGAGCTGATCTGCATAAAGCAGCATAGTGTCCAAGTTTGCCACATCTCAGGCATTGTCGGGATTTGGCAGGGCATTGCCACAGTTGCCGCACATTTTAGCGTCAGCACGTTCGCTGCGACACGCGCGCGGTGCGGCCATACGTGGTGCGTCCCTGCGCAGTACTTCGATGACGTCGCTGTCCCCTCGTTCGGTGCGCACAAGTGCGGGAGTCTGCGAAAAGCGCGCAAAATGGCCGCCCTCATCCAGGCTGAGGCCCTGGAGTTGCTCGATTGCTTGGGCCCTTTCTGCCTCGCGGGGACCTTGCTGCGCCATTTCAGCCGCTTGGATGTGGGAATACCGACTAGTGGCGTGTTCGTGTAGCACGCAGGTCTCGATGGCGGTCGCTAGGGTGAGCTGCTGTACCTTGAGGAGCTGCTGGCGTAGGGGGTCCGACTGAACATCGAAAACGATCTGGTCGCGTATCATGGAGTCGGAGGTGGGCCCGTAATTACAGGACTGCGCAAGGATGCGGAGGTGGGTGAGAAAGGACTGGAAAGGTTCATCCTTACCCTATAAACGCTGTTGGAATACATAGCGCTCGAAACTTTCATTCGCCTCGATGTTGCAGTGACTGTCAAACTTGAGGAGGACCGTCTTGAATTTTGATTTATCTTCATTATCAGCAAAGGTGAGAGAATTGAAAATGTGGATGGCATGTTCCCCGGCCGTGGATAGGAAGAGAGCGATCTTCGTGGTGTCCGAGGCATCTTCCCGGTCTGTGGCTTCCAGGTAGAGCTGGAAGCGTTGTTCGAATATCTTCCAGTTGGCCCCCAGGTTACCGGTGATGCGGCGCGGCGGCGGCGGACGGACGCTGTCCATTTTGCAGGATGGCTGTATGCTGGTGGAAGGCAGATCACTTGCAGGTAGGTCTAAGAAGTTCTAATATCCCTCAACTCCTGGTATCATGATGTGTTGGGTGTTCTGGATCCATGGAACACATACAGGCCACCAACACTTAAAATAGTGTAACACTATTTTATTAAGTTAGAATGTTGAACATACTTTCACTGTGGGTTAACACGATGTTAGATTAAACTAAAGACCTATGCCTGTCCTAACCAGTCTATGCACTCAGCACATGGTAAGGACCTGTGCTGTAAGTTGTCCTTGTAGGAGGCTGCATCCCGAATGAACGGGAACTCTGATGCCCCCTGTCTTCATAGTGAGTGTGCTCTAACTGGTGATTGGCTGCGGTGTTGTGTATGTTGATTGGTCTTGCTGTGTGTCCATCAGTGTGTGTGTATCTGCACCATGATATACTGGTGTATATCATGACACTCCTTTCCCACTCCCGCCACAGGACTTAGCCCCAGATGAGACCCCATGGTGTAGTTGGCCGGGGGGGGGACGGGGACGGGGGGGGGACTCACGCTGACGTGAACGCTGTCTTGGAACCCTCCCTCGATTCTACGCCCCGTCGCCATCCCCCCCCGCTGAAAATGAGGGCGGAAAACTCCCTCACCCACAAGTCTTGGCTCAAAATATTTCAGTTTGTACACAGGGTATGATTGACATGTATACTAATGCACTGTATAGCATTTTATATGCTTTCCTCCTTGTTATAACCTGCCTGCTTACCATTGGCTGGGAACTAATGACAATCCCACAATCCTGTGGGAGTATGAGCTTCCCCAATGAGGGGGGTGGAGAAACCATTAGTAAACTCCAAGTATAAATAAAGCTGGCCAGTTTGGAACCAGCAGGAAGGAGTGTGCAGCAAGGGAAGTTGCTGCTGCTGTATATATATATATATATATATGTTATTGTAAATAAATGTTATTACTTTGTATCCTTAAAACTCGTGCTGGATTCTTCGTGGCCCTCACAAAACTGGCGATGAGGGTTAAAGTGAATAGCTGTCTACACTGCTGAAGCCACCTCCCTGGATTTTTGTTGGATACAGGTTGGAAGTTGTTTTCTATTATACCATGCCTCTGTACGGACGTTTGGATGTTTTTGATGCTGCGCTGGAAAGCTGGAACCAGTACGCACAACGGATGCGTTACTATTTCCGGGCAAACAATATCACCGAAAACGAGCGCCAGGTGGTCATATTGCTCACCGCCTGCGGCCCGCATACGTTTGGGGTGATTAGGAGCCTTACGTACCCAGCTGCGCCAGACACCAAAACGTTTGATGAACTTGTGAATATAGTGGGGCAACATTTTAACTCAACCCCATCCACGATAGTCCAACGTTACCGGTTTAATACTGCTGAGAGGACCCCTGGAGAATCCCTTGCCGTCTTTCTATCCAGGCTACGCAGGATTGTGCAGTACTGTGACTATGGTGAGACCTTGTCAGAAATGTTACGCGACCATTTGGTTTGCGGTATTAACAATGCGGCCACCCAGAGAAAGTTGTTAGCTGAGCCAACATTGACTTTTCAAAAGGCCATTCAAATAGTATTGTCCCGAGAGAGCGCAGAACGAGGAGTGCAGGAGCTACAGGGAATGGAAGTGCATGCCTTGGGGCGCAACCACCTCCGTCCAAAAACATCCCCCCGCACTCCTGCGGTACCTTGGGCGATGCAACGTCCGGACCGACGCCAGTGGTCGTCAGACATTCCTCCCCGAAGGGAGCCTTCTCCAGAACCAATGGATGAGGAGCCATGTCCGTGTCAGACTTGTAGGCGCCGACCCCGTCGCGGACGCCGGTCCTGGGGGCGCCAGAGGCGCCATCGTTCCGAACGAAACTGGGACCAGTCCAGGGGCCGTACGTTCCATGTGGGTGAACCTGCAGCGACTACTCCTGAGGACGTGGAGACGGAGGACGACTGCCTGCAGCTGCATTGTGTGGCACCTCCCCGTGTTGCCCCCATTAAGGTGACAGTACGGGTCAATGGTCACCCGCTTGAGATGGAGTTGGACACTGGCGCAGCGGTCTCTGTGATCACCCAGAGGACATTTGCCCGCATCAAGCAGGGTATACAGACCCTTACATTAACCGACTCACAGGCCAGGTTGGCCACCTACACGGGGGAACCACTGGACATTGCAGGAACTACAATGACCCCTGTTGTTTATGGACGCCAGGAGGGGCGTTTCCCACTTATCGTGGTGCGCGGCCATAGGCCCAGCCTGTTGGGTCGGGACTGGTTGTGCCATTTGCGGTTGCAATGGCAGCACATCCTCCAAACAGTTTCTGAAGGGTTGACTGAGGTGCTAGGACGATACCCAGACGTATTCCAGCCTGGTTTGGGGAAAATAAAAGGGGCCGTAGCCCGTATCCAAGTTGAACCAGGAGCCACGCCGCGCTATTTCCGGGCTCGCCCGGTGCCTTACGCCTTGCTCCAGAAGGTAGAAGGGGAGCTCACTCGTTTGGAGAGTTTGGGTATTATCAGGCCCGTCCGTTTTGCTGACTGGGCAGCACCAATTGTACCTGTAATGAAGCCAGATGCCACAGTTCGCTTGTGTGGCGACTATAAACTTAGTGAATACGGCTTCCCAACTCGACCGATATCCAATGCCTCGCATAGAGGATCTCTACGCGAAGCTTGCAGGCGGACTCTCCTTCACAAAATTAGATATGAGTCACGCCTACCTACAGTTGGAGCTGGACCTTGCTTCCCGACCATATGTAACGATTAATACACACCGGGGCCTATATGAATATACATGGTTGCCCTATCCTCTGCCTGCGCTATTTTTCAACGTGTTATGGAGGGCATTTTGAGAGGTTTACCACGTGTTGCTGTCTACTTAGATGACGTTTTGATTACAGGGACGTCGGAGCAGGAACATTTGGAAAATCTGGAGGCTGTCCTTGGACGCTTTTCGGAGGCTGGAGTCCGTTTACGTCGCACAAAGCGCGTATTTCAGGCAAAGGACGTAGTCTACCTAGGTTATTGGGTGGGCCGCGAAGGTTTGCACCCCGTCGCAGAGAAGGTGCATGCGATTCAACAGGCCCCCGCCCCAACTGACACTTTGCATCTTCGTTCTTTTCTCGGTCTCGTAAACTATTACGGGAAGTTCCTCCCCAATCTGGCAACTACGCTGGCCCTGTTGCACCTTCTGCTAAAGAAAAATCACACCTGGGTTTGGGGTCAGCCGCAAGAAACCGCTTTCCAGCGGGTAAAGCAACAATTGTCGTCGTCTGGGTTACTAACCCACTATGATCCTGGAAAGCCTTTGCTCGTCACATGTGATGCATCCCCGTATGGTATAGGGGCCGTCCTGTCCCACAAGATGGAGAACGGGGCCGAGTGACCGATAGCTTTCGCCTCCCGCACATTGACTGCAGCGGAGAAAAAGTACGCGCAGATCGAGGAGGGGGGCCTGGCAGTGGTTTTTGCGGTGAAACGCTTCCACCAGTACGTGTATGGCCGCCATTTCACTATCGTGACTGATCATAAGCTTCTGCTGGGACTTTTCAGAGAGGATAAGCCAATACCGCCCATTGCTTCCGCACGGATCCAGCGCTGGGCTTTGTTGCTTGCTGCATGCGAGTATTCTCTGGAGCACAAACCAGGAACGCAGATAGCAAATGCCGACGCACTGAGCCGATTGCCTTTATCGACCGGCCCATGTCGACCCCCACGACCGGTGAGGTGGTTGTAACCCTAAATTTTATGGACACCTTGCCTGTCACGGCATCACAGATCCGTGAGTGGACCCAGACGGAACCAGTCCTGTCAAAGGTTCGGCATATAGTCCTGTATGGTGGGCAGCATAGACAGCTCCCAGGCGAGTTGCGGGCATTTTCCTCCAAGCTGTCAGAATTCAGCGTGGAAGACGGCATCCTCTTGTGGGGGACGCGTGTGATTGTCCCGGAAAAAGGCCAGGAGCTGATACTAGGAGACTTGCACAATGGGCATCCAGGTGTGACCAAAATGAAAATGTTGGCCCGGAGTTATGTCTGGTGGCCAGGCCTCGACACCGACATTGAGAAGGTGGCCCAAAACTGCTCCATTTGCCAGGAGCATCAGAAGCTTCCGCCGGCCGTGCCCCTACATCACTGGGAATGGCCAGGGCGACCTTGGGCACGCTTGCATGCAGATTTCAAGGATCCATGTTCCTTCTATTAATCAACGCCCAGTCTAAATGGCTAGAGGTGCATAAGATGCAGGGGACAACGTCCTGTGCAACAATTGAAAAGATGCGTTTGTCTTTTAGTACGCATGGCCTCCCCGAGGTGCTGGTCACGAATAACGGCACTCCATTCACGAGTGAGGAGTTTGCGAGGTTCATGAAGATGAACGGCATACGCCATATCCGCACTGCCCCTTACCACCCGGCTTCAAATGGGTTGGCAGAGCGCGCAGTGCAAACATTCAAAAGAGGCCTAAAGAAGCAGTCTTCCGGATCAATGGACAAGAGACTGGCTCGCTTTTTGTTTTCGTATAGGACCACCCCCCATGCGGTGACTGGGGTAGCTCCCGCAGAACTCCTAATGGGCCGGAGACTTCGCACCCGCCTTAGTATGGTTTTCCCGGACATTGGCGCAAAAGTACGCCGCACACAAGAACGGCAGGGACAGGGATTTTCTCGGCATCGGCCGATTTGGCAGTTTGCGCCCGGTGACCCAGTGTTCGTTCGGACTTTTGCTGGGGGTGCCCAATGGGTTCCTGGCGTAATCTTTCGCCAAACGGGCCCTATATCTTACCAGGTGCAAGCCCAGGGTCGTCTCCAGCGCAAACATGTAGACCACGTTCGGTCCAGAAGACTGTCCCCTCTAAAGATTCCCCGCCCCCGGAGCTCATTTCTACAGCCGCAGAGACCAGAGACAAGAGAAGGTAGTCCTCACAATCTTCCACTGGTGCCTCACTCGAAGCCTGTGCAGGTCGTTACAGAACCGAATGAAGATAGAGACGCTGACATGACGGAGACAGCAGACTCTGGCTCCGAGATGGAGACACAGGACGCGTCAGAGGGGGAATCCTCGGGTCCACGGGCCGTGGATGTACAACCGTTACGCCGTTCATCACGGAAGCGCCGGTCTCCGTCTCGTTACACGCCGCCTGATCCAGCGCCGCGTGCAAATGGTGTCCGGCCTGCGGCAAAACGAGTCCGACGCCCTCCTTCGCCAGGGTCTTCGGTGGATTCCTTGGACTTGGGGGGGAGGGATGTTATAACCTGCCTGCTTACCATTGGCTGGGGACTAATGACAATCCCACAATCCTGTGGGAGTATGAGATTCCCCAATGAGGGGGGCGGAGAAACCATTAGTAAACTCCAAGTATAAATAAAGCTGGCCAGTCTGGAACCAGCAGAAAGGAGTGTGCAGCAAGGGAAGTTGCTGCTGTATATATATATATATATATATATATATATATATATATGTTATTGTAAGTAAATGTTATTACTTTGTATCCTTAAAACTCCTGCTGGATTCTTCAAGGCCCTCACAAAACTCCTTCAAAAAGATTACCACAAACAAAGATCTTTATTTTAAGGAGTAAAAGGCTATTCCTCTGCACTGCTCCTTTTAGGTTAGTTTATAAGTTTCCCATTTGTACATTCATATATAATGGTCCATTCCTGCATCGTAATAATGAACAGCTATTTTAACAACTTGCTTTGTTCTCCTTTGTTCCTGAAGAGTTTGGGTTCAATTTCTCTTTCATCTGGTACATTGCCGAGCACAACGAACATGCTCCGTACCCACTGAGCAGCTCGTCAGATTTCACCGCAGTAGTTGACAAAGAGTTATCACTAACGGCTCCACATGGGTCCATCCAGCAGCGTGTCCCTATTATTACTTTTGGCACCATGACTTGTTCCTCCTGACTCGTGCATTCGAGACTCACGAAACACAACCTGTTCCAGGTGGCTGGCTCCATCCTCCAAAGTGTCCACTGCTCATCTGGTGTTTACAGGTATGGGCGTGAGTAACGCAGGCTGATGCTCAGAGTTGCGCGCTCACTCTGGGCCAGGGGCAGGCTGTACATTAACCCACGGTGAGCATATGTTACCATGTTGGCTCCAGCAGAGATCTTTAAAGTTAGCTTCCACTGCATGCTGTTCCTTCTGCTGTTGTGCGTCTGCCCGAGGGTCAGTGAAGGAGAAGGTGAGAAGACATAACAAAGGCAGATACCAATAGCCCCGAGTTGGAGGCAGCTGGTCATAAACTGCTCTAACTTCCTCTGTGCTTTCATTGACGATAATATTAATAGCAATAATGTTACGTTAAATTAAATGCCTCCTTTAAGCCTGATGCCCAACCCAGAGGATAAATATGACAAATAATTGATGCTGAGTCAAAGAAGGAAATATTAGAAAGTGCGGCCAATAGCTTGGATTGAGGTTACTTTTTTCCACAAAGGTTTTGTGCTGGAAAATATATGGGAACAGTCATCATATTCGATGGAGGAACTGATGAATAGTCTGATTTCAGTGACTGGGAAGAGGATTGGAATCAGAAGCAATGGTCTGGAATTGAAGGCGGAGGCCAAAGACATAGGTTTTTCACCCTAATGTTGCAGTCTGCCAGGTCGGAGTATAAAGAAGTGATTAAATCCCTTGCTCCATTGTAACCTCCTAGCTTTCCTAGTTTCCAACCCTACATCTCAGTCATCCACAGTCCACAACACAAGGATTTCTGCAAACGCTTCTGGCAAGTAGACGGGTTTTATCAGATTACCTGAATTAACGTGTGGTGAATGTATTACGGCAACCATTCAGCACTGTATTACATTACATTACATTGTGTTATGCTGATGCCCTTGTGGGCTCCGCCCCCTCGGGGGGGTTATATAGATCTGCTGCCTGTAGGCGGCACTCAGTACAGAGCAGTCGCAGGTAGGCACAGTTCTAGCTGATTAAAACCACTGTTCACTTCAACTCTCCGTCTCGTGTGAATTGATGGTCGCATCAATTTAATCAGCTACAATATTGCGATGGAAGCAGCTCTCAAACCTGATCGACTGGAATTCGACCCACAGGCCGCTGAAGTCAAAGGGATTGTTTTCGCACTGGCTCCGCTGTTTTGAGGCCTACTGCGCCGCCTCCTCCTCACCCTCCGTCACCAAGGAACAGAAACGGAGCCTCCTCCACGCCCGGGTGAGCCACAGAATCTCCGTGCAGATCGAGGAAGTGACCACGTACGCAGACGCGGCCGCGATCCTGAAAAGGCAATACGTGAGGCCGGTGAACGAAGTGTTCGCGTGGCATCTCCTCACCACTCGCCGCCAACGCCCCGGGGAATCGCTGGAGGAATACCTATGCGACCTGAAAGTACTTGCGTGAAACTGCAACTACAAGGACATCACGGCCTCACAGCACATGGAACTTGCCATCCGGGACGCCTATGTGGCTGGAGTCCGGTCCAACTACATCAGACAGCGCCTGCTCGAAAAGGGCACCCTCGACCTAGAAGAGACGGTAAAACTATCCACCTCTTTAGAAGTAGCTTTTCAGAGCCTCAACACTATCCCCTCAGACCACGCGACTCCCCTCGTGGACCCCCGTCCAGAGAGTGCCCCAGGCCTGTGCCGCGTGGCTGCCCGTCCAACCCGGGGGGCTACCCTGCTATTTCTGCGGCCAGCACCAGCACCCCAGGCAGCACTGCCCGGCTCGGACCGCGACCTGTAGCGACTGCGGCAAGAAAGGACACTTTGCCAAAGTTTGCCTGGCCAGATCCAAAACCTCTAAATCACAGGCCCGACTTTGAGACTCACAGGCCCGCAGACCCCGCAGCTTGGCTGCCGGCACTGCCCCCTCCGGATGCGTCATCTGCCTCGTGCTGTCCGTGGGGGTGGCCATCTTTGACTCTACCGAACACGTGCGACTCACGGGGCCGCCATCTTGGCCGCCATCTCCCACACGGCCCGCCATGTGCGACTCATGGGGGCCGCCATCTTGCCCGCCATCTTGGCCGCCATCTTCATCGCCGCCCGACACGTGCGACCGACATGGGCAGCCATCCTGGGACCACCCCACCACCACTGACCACGCGGCGACCCGCTACTCAGCGCGGTCACCCTTGACCAGTCACGCCCCAAGCACCTCAGGAACTCGATGATGACTGTCCAGGTCAATGGACACGAAACGCCCAGCCTGTTTGACTCTGGGAGCACGTAGAGTTTCATACATCCAGACACGGTAAGGCGCTGTTCTCTCCAAATTTCCCCCGCATTTCAAACAATCTCGCTCGCTTCCGGATCGCATTCAGTGCAGATCCGGTGGTACTGTGTCGCAAACCTCGCGATACAGGGCGCCGAGTACACCAATTTTAAACTATATGTCCTCCCCGATCTCTGCACTCCTCTCCTGTTGGGACTGGACTTCCAGTGCAACCTCAGGAGCCTGACCCTGAAGTTCGGCGGGCCCATACCCCCTCTCACCGTATGTAGCCTCGCGACCCTAAAGGTTGACCCTCCCCCACTCTTCGCGAACCTCACCGCCGATTGTAAACCCGTCGCCACCAGGAGCAGGCGGTACAGTATCCAGGACAGGACTTTTAGCAAGTCCGAGGTCCAACGGCTCTTGAGGGAGGGGATCATAGAGGCCAGTAACAGCCCCTGGAGAGCCCAGGCGGTGGTGGTCAGGACTGGGGAGAAGAATCGGAGGATGGTTGTAGACTACAGCCAAACCATAAACCGGTACACACATCTCAATGCGTACCCCCTCCCCCAGATAGCGGATATGGTGAATCAGATTGCACACTACCGGGTGTTCTCCACAGTAGATCTGAAGTTCGCATAACACCAGCTCCCAATCCGCCCGGAAGATCGTCACTACACGGCCTTTGAGGCAGACGGCTGCCTCTTCCACTTCCTCCGGGTCCCCTTCGGCGTCATCAACGGGGTCTCGGTCTTCCAAAGAACGATGGACCGAATGGTGGACCAGTACGGGCTGCGAGCCACATTTCCGTACTTGGACAAGGTACTGCGGCCACGATCAGCAGGACCACGACGTCAACCTTCAGAGGTTTCTCCAAACCGCCCAAGTCCTCAACCTCACTTATAACAAGGAGAAATGCATTTTCCGCACAACCAGACTAGCCATCCTCGGCTATGTAGTGGAAAACAGAGTCCTAGGGCCTGACCCCGACCGCATGCATCTCCCCCTCCCCCACTGCCCCAAGGCCCTGAAAATATGCCTCGGGTTCTTTTCCTATTATGCCCAGTGGGTCCCCAACTATGTGGACAAAGCCCGCCCTCTGATCAAAGCCACCATCTTCCCGCTGAGGCCCGCCAGGCCTTCAGCCGCATCAAGGCAGATATTGCCAAAGCCGTGATGCGCGCGATGGACGAGTCCATCCCCTTCCAGGTGGAGAGCGACGCGTCAGAGGTCGCCCTCGCTGCTACCCTTAATCAGGCAGGCCTGTAGCCTTTTTCTCCCAAACCCTCAACGCCTCCGAGATTCGACACTCCTCAGTCGAAAAAGAAGCTCAAGCCATTGTGGAAGCTGTACGGCATTGGAAGCACTACCTCGCTGGTAGGAGGTTCACCCTCGTCACCGACCAACGGTCGTAGCCTTCATGTTCAACAATACACAGCGGGGCAAGATCAAGAATGATAAAATCTTGAGGTGGAGGATCGAACTCTTCACCTATAATTACGATATTGTATATTGTCCTGGGAAGCTCAATGAGCCCCCAGATGCCCTGTCCCGCGGCACATGCCCCAGCGCGCAAGATGACCGACTTCGGGCTATCCACAACGACCTCTGCCACCCGGGGGTCACCCGGCTTCTCCACTACATCAAGGCCCGCAACCTGCCCTACTCCACCGAGGAGGTCAGGGCCATGACCAGGGACTGCCAAATCTGCATGGAGTGTAAGCCGCACTTCTATTGGCCAGACAAGGCCCAACTGGTGAAGGCATCCCGGCCCTTCGAGCGCCTCAGCATCGACTTCAAAGGGCCCCTCCCCTCTACCGACCGCAACGTGTATTTTCTCAACGTCGTTGACGAGTACTCCCGCTTCCCCTTTGCAAACCCTTGCCCCAACATGACCACGGCCACCGTCATTAAGGCCCTGCATAGTATCTTCACCTTGTTCGGTTTCCGCACGTACGTCCACAGTGACCGAGGCTCCTCGTTTATGAGCGACGAACTGCATCAGTACCTGCTCGGTAAGGGCATCGCCTCGAGCAGGACTATCAGTTACAACCCCCGGGGAAACGGACAGGTGGAGAGGGAGAACGCGACGGTATGGAAGGCCGTCCTCCTGGCCCTACGGTCTAGGAGTCTCCCAGTTTCCCGCTGGCAGGAGGTCCTCCCCGACACGCTCCACTCCATTGGATCACTCCTTTGCACAGCCACGAAGGAGACCCCTCATGACCGCCTATTTGTTTTCCCGAGGAAATCCACCTCCGGGGTTTCGCTTCCGTCCTGGCTGATGACACCGGGGCCTGTCCTCCTCCAAAAACACGTGAGGAGCCATAAGTCCGACCCCCTGGTCAAGAGGGTCCAGCTCCTTCACGCCAACCCCCAGTATGCCTACGTGGCGCACCACGACAGCCGACAAGATACAGTCTCCCTCCGGGACCTGGCACCCGCAGGCTCCCCTACGACCATCACCTACCCCCCCACCCCACCCTACACCGAACATCGCCCCTGCCCCCGCATGGCCTTCACCCCCCCCCCTCCTACACCCCCTCGCGAACATCGCCAACCTACAGGGGTGAAGCTCCAGAAGACACGCTGCGGGAGTCAACACCCGTGCCTACAGCGACGAGTTCAACACCCGTGCCTGCAGCGAAACCAGAGCTCAGGTGATCACAGCGAACGATCAAGGCACCAGACAGACTCAATCTGTGAGCCACTTCACCCCCGCTGGACTTCAATTTTTTAACAGGCGGTGATATGTGGTGAATGTATTACGGCAACCATTCACCACTGTATTACATTGTACTATGCTGTTGCTCTTGTGGGCTCCACTTATGGACCATTGTATTACATTACATTACATTGTATCATGTTGGTGCCCTTGTGGGCTCTGCCCTTGGCTCCGCCCCCTCGGGGGAGGTATATAAATCTGCTGCCTGCAGGCGGCTCTCAGTACAGGACAGTCGCAGGCAGGCACAGCTCGAGCTGTTTAAAACCACTGTTCACTCAACTCTCCGTCTCGTGTGAATTGATGGTCGCATTATAGCGTTACCAAGATTAAGCACCAGAAGAGATATTGGGTGGAATCTTATCAAAAAAAGGCAAAATCTGAGTTGTGGCAAGAAATATGGAGTGACATTGTTGGTGGGATTTCTCACAGAATTTTGGGACTTTTAAAGAAAGGTTGTTCTGTCCATGAGAATCACGCCACACTCTTGGCTGATTCACTCGCCCCGGAAACGTAATCATACCAATTTTTAACCTGAAACAGTGGTTATTACAAAGTCTACTTTACTGACTTGGCAACGCGGGGCCCAGGATCAATACTACTAAGTGGTAAGTAGATGAAATCTTCTATGAAGATATGGGTTATACCGGGGAATAACTTGAAAATATAGATTGACCTGAATAGCACCCACCTAAGTCTGCATAGGAGTCAGGGAGTGAATTCTCATCATTTAGATGTCTTATTGACCCTTTTTTGTATAGAGGGAATTTCTTACTTCAACTTCAGCTGCTATTTGGTGGTGAAGGGGTGATGTTTTCTGTTCTTGTAGTGTAGGCAAATATTGATTTATCATTATGTACTTTTAACACAGAGCGGTATCAAATAAGTGTTCAAAAATAACATGGAAGAGTGGTGAAGTGGGATTTACATTTGGACGTTAATAGTCTCAACCAATAATAGTAGCAACTTCCCAGATGGAAAGTGCAACATTAGAGGGTGAATTTCCTAAGCGATTCCGGCCTGCAGCCTACTAATAAACAATTTGAATACACACATCTGCACAGTCTTGTTGCTAGCATTTCTGATCTTCACCCTCACACATTAAACATCGACCTGTGGCATCTTATTACAGATCCACATTCAAAGCCAGTCATTTCTTCTGTTTTTTCTGATTTCGCTAATCCGGCCTCTCCCCAAAGGTTCCCATCTACTGAACATTTTCCAGTTGTTATAACCCCTACAAGGACCAAGTGGAAACCATTGTTGATCTCCCCATAGGACTCGTGGAGTACGAGCTTCCCAGATAGAGGGTGGAGGTGACCCAGCTGAACCTCGTTACAGGTTTACATCAAAGGCGGCCCAAAGCGGGGCCTGGTGTGGTTACTCTCCCAGCAAAGACTGGAGTAGGAGCGAGTTACTGCTTTGAGCAGAACACTGACTGTAGTTTTAAAAAATCTCTGTTTTACTACCGCTGGTTTCCTCAAGTTACTAAACCAGCAATTGCCTGTAACTACCTATGTAAACATTTCCACATATAATGGGCGGGATTCTCCAACATGAGCCACGAGACCAACATTTCCCCTCCACCATTTCCATATTTCCTGATGTCCACTGCTGAAGTAGTTGTCCCCACCAATCCCGCCTCCCGCACCCTCGGTTGCGAGCGAGAATGGAAAATTTGGCCTTCCAGACAAAATTCCATTGACTATCAGCGGCACCAGAAAATCCCAGCCACGAGCAAGGACAGAAACCTTTGGCCAACGTATCTGAACACAGCTCCAAAACAACAGGCCAGATTAAACACATTTTGGCAACTGAGTATCTGATCCAATTGCAAAAACTCGGAATGTGCAGGAGGAACATCACAAGATATCAACTATATGGAAGATAATCTCCATATTTTCCTCAATCATTCGGAAATTCCACGTAAATGGGAGAGCTCTCACCTCATCGAACACTTTGGACACGATATGCTTGTCCAAGATTGGGACATACTTTGCAGTTTGAGCAATAGCAGTTGGTGCGAGTGCATCCATAATGGTGAGTCTCTTTGCAATCAGGCTATGTGTCTTGAGCCAGTGATATGAAGAAATATCCAGAGAGCTGTAAATGGATCAATAAAGAATGTTTCATCAGAAACCAAAGAGGACTAGACACTCCAAATTACTCAATATTCAAATACTCCAAATTTATTTCAAAATAGTTTCATAACCAACTTAGCAATTCACATTTATGTAATAAATTAGCTCAAGTAGAGTACCATTAAATGCCCCTCTATTTAGCTCAGTGGGCTAGGCAGCTGGCTTGTAATGCAGAACAAGGCCAGCAGCGCGGGTTCAATTCCTGTACCGGCTGTGAGAATTCTGAATTCTCCCTCTGTGTACCCAAACAGGTGCTGGAATGTGGCGACTAGGGCCTTTTCATAGTAACTTAATTGAAGCCTACTTGTGACAATGAAAGATTATCATTATTATTATTATATTATTATTATTTGCCAACCAGTTACTTTTCTCTTAGTAAGAATATCTGATTGCCTAAGTGATATAATCTACAGAAAAATGAAACAGGTGCATTTTCTCCAAGGCTTATGAGCCACTTCCATAATACTCCCCAAGGGCAGCACAGTGGCACTGTCGTTAGCCCGCTGCCTCACAGCACCAGGGACCCGGGTTCAATTTCAGCCTTGGGTGACTGTCTGTATGGAATTGCAAGTTCTCCCGATGTCTGCGTGGGTTTCCTCCCACAGTCCAAAGATGTGCAGGTTAGGTAGATTGGTCAGGCTAAATTGCCCCTTAATGTCCAAGGATGTATAGGTTAGGTGGGGTTACGGGAATAGGCCGGGGGAGTGGTCCTAGGTGGGGTGCTCTTTCAGCGGGTCAGTGCAGGCCCGATGAGCTGAATGGTCTCGTTCTGCACTGTAGAACCATTTATCCCACACGATCTCCGATTCCTCAATGTCTTCACTATCTAGAAAGCTATTAAGCTTGCTCAATGTCTGAGCTTCCACAGCCCTCGATGGTAAAGAATTGCAAAGATCTACCATACTCTGAGCAAGGAAATTCCTCTTCATCACAGTCCTAAATGGCTTAACCCATATTCTCTTGCCATAAAGGCCAACATACCGGATGCATTCCTAATTGCTTGCTGCAGCGGCAAGTTGAGCTTTCAGTGACTCCAGAATGAGGACACCTAGGTCCCTTTGGACACTTCCCAATCTCTCACCAATGAAGAAATACTCCCATTTCTATTTTTCCTACCAGAGTGGAAAACCCCCCATTTTTCCACATCGTATTCCAACTCCCACTTCCTGTCCGCTCACTTAGCCACTTCAGTTATTGCACTGTCTGAAAAAAGCTCCCCCTTTGATATTTCAATCATTTGCCCCTGAGTGATTGAGAAACCGATTGGCTTCAGAGGCTAATTACTTTACTTTTGGTGTGGAACTGGAGTCACTCTTTGAAAAACATTTAAGTCAAATTCAAGAAGTACCAAGGTAATTATTTTTCAAGGCAGGTTCTGTGTATGATTAATCCAGGCCACAGACTGACCAGTCCAGTAACATGAACCACGAGACCAACATTTCCCCTCCACCATTTCCTCGTTTCCTGATTCCCACGGCTGAAGTAGTTGTCCCCACCAATCCCGCCTCCCGCACCCTCGGCGGTCGGGAGGCAGCTGGATCCCGCCGCAGTAAATGGGATTTCCCAGTGGATATAGCTCCCCGCCCGCCACCATAAACCCATGGCGGCGGTTTACTGTCAGTGGGACTGGAAGATTCCACTGATGAGAACAGCCGGGGAATTCCCCCCCAAAGGAATGTTTTCTCACTGACTGACGGACCACATAGTAAAGAGGGTTACAACGGTATCTTGACATTTTTATAGCAATAGTTAAATACTACTGACATTAAATGAACCCGTGAAATGAACAATCAAAGCCGAATGATTTATACCCTAATGGATATTATTTTGCACTTACTTTTTTGTTGGTCCTCTTGGCCTTTTTGGTAAAGGTTTGCTTTCTGGCAAAATGAGGTCTGCAAATAAAGATTATGAAGTAAAGATAAAAATAAAACCTTTTGATAGTGATTCTCACTCATCCTGTAACATTCCTTACATTTAATAATAACTGGACCCCAAATGGTGAACCCTCAGTTTCCTGCTACCTTTGGTTTTCTGGTTTGCACAGAGTGTCTTTCCCTGAACTCGAGGTGGATCAGGATTCTATTGCACCGGGTTTTCCATTTGATGACAAACTATGGATTGGAACCAACGGACATAGTGAAGGCCACCAATCAAATGAAAGGAGAAGCCAAAGTAAATGAACTAGTATTGATTAGCTATGCGTGGCATTAACGAACATACGAATTAGAAGCAGGTGTAGGCCACTCGGCCCCTCGAGTCTGCTCTGCCATTCAATCAGATCATGACTGATATAATCTTTCACTCCCTTGTAAATCAAGAATCTACCTACCTCTGCCTTCAAAATATTCAATGTCAGAATTTTCTGGCCGTTCGGGCCTGGGTGATCTACCACTCCCGCCAACAGCACACCCCGCCGCAGGTTGCCCATGGGCGAGGGGTGATTCAACAGGAAACCTCATTGACCAGAAGATCCTGACGCCAGCCAAAGGTGGGCTTCCTCCACTGCCACAAAACACGCAGTGGGTTGCACAGACAATCCCGCCCAAAGACTCTGCTTCCATTGCCTTTTGAGGAAGAAAGTTCCAGAGACTCACTATCCTCTGGGAGAAAAAATTTCCCATCATCTCTGTTTTGAATGGCTCCCTTATTTTTAAACAGTGACCCTCAGTCCTAGATTCTCCCACAAGAGGAAACAGCCTTTCCACATCCACCCTGCCAAGCCCCATCAGGAACTTACATGTTTCAATCAAGTCGCCTCTTACTCTTCTTAAACACTAGTGGATACAAGCCTTGCCTGTCCAACCTTTTCTCATGAGACAACGCACCTATTCCAGGTATTAGTCCAGTAAACCTCCTTGTATTTTCATCCTTCCTGAATAAGGAGACAAATACTGTGCACGGTCCTCAGTACTGGCAACCAAGTATTGGGGGACCAAGAGAGTCGAGTATAAATCTGAGTTGTGATGAAATTGCACAGTACATTGGTCAGACCACCATGTGAGCACTGGGCCCAGATCTGGTTATCACAAAACCAAGGGGTAGTCACGCATTGGGGCATCACAGTGAAGAGTCCCAAGGTGGATCCACTGCAGGCAATTTTCACTTATACCACTGGCCGATAACGAAGTGAAATCGACCCGACAGCCAGATTTATACATTCACCATTTTCTTTTCCAATGAGTGAATTTTATAAACGTACAATCCGGGCATTACACGGAAAGACAAATTCACCAATGAGATTGTTCATTCTTGTGCAAACATGTCAAGCGTGCTAGCGCTAATAAAGCAAAGAAGGCTTCACTGGCTTGGACATGCACACAGGATGGAAGGGGATCGTATCCCCAAGGATTTGCTATACTGGGAGGTATCCTCTGACAAGAGAGCAGCCCGGCGCCCTAAGCTCTGATTCAAGTTGTCAAAAAAGACATAAAAGCCCTCAACATCAATCACAACAAGTGGGAACTTTAGCTGACAATTGATGCAAATGGTGATGTCAGCTGTGGACAGCGATTCGGCACCATGGCAACGCGTGGTTTCGGAAACTCTAAAGAAAGCACCAGCCCTGCGAACAAGGGACAGCAGAGATCATCCCACACCACCAGCAAGAGACAACTTGTGACACATGTGGCAGACTTTGCTTTTCCAGAGACGGCTTGTTGAGCCATCAGAAGCAGTGCCGGAGGCGAGTTCATCGGGCCTCCCTAAATTCCGAGGCTTCATTCCCATCATCCCTCACAGGCGGAGGGATGTCAACCAGAAATCCTGGTGCACAGCCTCACCCACCAGGAACAGGGAACTGAAATCTTCATTTCTTTCCTGAGCGCGAGCATCATCTGTACATTAAAGTAAAATCACACATTGCGTATTCTCAATTTCTGCCCATACTAGTTACATATCAACATGGCAGCTTCTCAGCAGCTTTGATGCATTTGCAGGTTATAAGAAAGCTTCAGCAGAGCAATCAATTTTATTCCCATTTCCTGGGAAGATCAAATTCCTTGACTTACCATTCAGAACTTTCAGTTCCTTGTTATAGTTACTTAGGAACAGCTCCTTGTTTTCTGGAAGCATCCATTTGTCCACCAGACTCTCGTCGATTTTAACACCATTACTCAAACTCCGAAGTAAGCTTGCCTTTGTGTGAGCTATTAACAGGAACAGTTATGCTGTCACGTTACTGCTGCAATTTCAAACTATTATTTTCTTTCTGTTTTAATATCCAATACAGTTAAATACTTTTTGAATTGTTCTGCTCTCATTAGGAGTCCAGAGTCGAAACTCTTCAAAATGTGAGAACTCTTTTTGCTCTTCCCATACAAAGTAACAGGTATACTCCCCGACATGCAGTCATATCACTTCATAAGTGGAACTTATTAATAATAATAATCTTTACTAGTGTCACAAGTAGGCTTACATTGACGCTGCGATGAAGTTACTGTGAAAATCCCCTAGTCACCACATTACGGCGCCTGTTCGGGTACACAGAGGGAGAATTCAGAATTTCCAATTCACCTAACAGCACATCTTTCGGGATTTGTGGGAGGAAACCGGAGCGCCCAGAGGAAACCCATGCAGACACGGGGAGAACGTGCAGACTCCACACAGACAGTGACCCAAGCCGGGAATCGAACCTGGGACACTGGCGCTGTGAAGCCACAGTGCTAACCCCAAACTGGTACGATATCAGTTGTGTGATTTCACAGAAAAATATAAATATATTAAAATTAAATTATTGAATAAATACTCAGAAAAGCATTCTAGAAATTACCATTGATCATTGCTGGTTTTCGGGTTGGGCCAGGCCGAGACTGGTCAGGTGGGGCCGAGGTTCACTCGGACCATAGGAAAAGGTAGCCAAAAATTAATCTGCACTCCATCTCACCAATGCAGCCGAACAAGTCAGTAAGTTATTTTACACATCTAATAATATTTCAAATTCATGCGCAGCAATCGAAGAAAATGTCTAGATTTCAGACATCCCCGGTTTTAAGATAGCCAGATCTGAGACACAACCCGTATTGTATCAAACACCTTATGGAAGTCCATGGGCAGGATTCTCCGGCGCCCCCGCCGGGTCGAGAATCCCTGGGGGGCGGCGCGAATCCCGCCCCGCCGCCCCGACACCGGCTTTCATATTCTTCGACGCCATTTTTCGGGGGGGGCGGGATTCCCACTACGCGAATCGGGGGCCGTTGTCAGCGACCCCCCCCCCCCCCCCGCCCCCCTGGCGATACTCCGGGCCCCGATGGGCCATGCGGCCGTCTATTTTTGGCCAGTCACGTACCGGCGGGACCTGGCAGTTAAGTCGGTGGGGGCGGTTCTCAGGGGGGGGGCCCACACGGTGGCCTGAGCGCGATCGGTGCCCACCGATCTATGGGCGGGCTTGTTCCGTGGGGGCACTGCTTTCTTCTGCGCTGGTCCCTGTAGGGCTCCACCATGGCCGGCGCGGAGAAGAGAGCCCCCTGCGCATGCGATAAAATACGCGGGATGGTCTGCGCATGTGCAGAATCACACCTGCGGTCCCGTGCATGCGCGAGATCACGCCGGCCCTTCTGTGCATGCGCGAACTTGCACAATCCTTCGGCGCTGGTTGGAGCGGCGCCAACCCCTCCGGCGTCCACCTAGCCCCTGAAAGTGCGGAGAATTCCGCAATTTCGGAGGCTGTTGACTCCGGAGTGGTTGGCCCCGGTTCTCCCGTCGGCGTGGGGGACTTAGTCCCCAGAAAGTAGAATCCCAGC